>NC_045447.1:93284101-93329475 GCF_002776525.5 Piliocolobus tephrosceles | reverse complement strand
GAAGAAGAAGAAGAAGAAGAAGAAGAAGAAGAAGAAGAAGAAGAAGAGGAGACACTGGAGTTCTTACTGCACCACGTGACGACGCAGGGAGAAGGCAGCAATCTGAAAGCCAGCAAGGGAGTGCTTGCTGGAAATGGAATCAGCTGACACCTTGATCTTGGACTTGCCAGTTACCCTAACCGTGAGAAATTAATTTCTGCTGTTGAAGCCATCCAGTCTGTGGTATTTTGTTATAGAAACCCAAGCAAACTAAGACACATAAGGTCAAGGTCGATTTTATAAGCAAAGCAGTCAGGTAATTTTCAAGGAATTGGATGTTCTTTATACATGTGAGAATGAACAAGACAGAAGTTAAGAAAGTAGTGGTTAGAGAGGTCTAGAGAACTTTGAGTGGATCATGGATTCTAGGTGTGGCTTTACCAGTGAGTAACTTCAATGGCACAGTAAGTGGAGTTGAGGAGGACGACAAACTGAGAATTGAGAATGTCAGCTGAATTGGCAACATAGATATATTGAGGTTGCTGAGAATAATGAGAGAAGAGGAAAAATAAGTCAGAGACTAAAGATGTCGCCTCATATTTCTATCATACATTTCGCTAGCTCTAAGAAATGCATCATACATTATTTTCTTCAAGAAAGGGTCTTGTGGAGGAAGCATATAGTAACTTATTTAATTTGGGGATTCTATGCTGCCCATTATTTAGACAACCACAACCAAATGTATTCCCATCCTATAAGATTGTTGTCATTTTCCATGTGTCTGAGGGGAACAAAAAGTGGCATTGTTTCAATGACCACTTTGGTGGGTGTGCCTAAAGTCTTAGTTAACTATTGATATTATAAACTAAAGATGTAACGCTTACTCATCTATTATAAGTAAAGGCTACTCACTGATATCTTATATTTTGAGGTTCAGGGTTAATGAATAGGGCATTTTCTTTTTCTTTTTTCCCTCTTACAAGGAACCAAGTGGCCCTTGTCTCCCTTATTATAATTCAATTACAGATTTGTAGTCACTCACTTAAACAGCATGCAGATTTGTATTTGTAGTATATTCATAATTATTTTTAAAAATCTATGCATAAATACTAGAAGGAGTTACATAAAAATATTAATAGGGTGGGTGGGGATGGTGAGTTATTATGCTTTATTTTTCTTTAATACTTTCAGTTTTTGTTTTACCTTTTTTTATAATGGAAATGTGTTATTTTTATGAAAAAGCAAATGAATAACATTATATGTAATATATCCTGACTATGCAAATAAATAATTTTTTATCCATTTAGATTCTTTATGTCTTGCACTATCATGAATGAAGATATTGCTCAAAGAAGAGGAACTGGAACCTGTTTTGAGCACCTGCTGGATTAATAACTGCTTCTTCGGGGCAAGATTGCCTACATGCAGAGTAGCCAATAAATCTCTTGTCACCCAGTGTACAGTGCCTCATTCAGAAACAGAAATGACATACCTTTGCAAGCAGATGAACTACCAGAGATATGGACATCTCACACGAAGATAATGCATCACCTCCCTCAGTTAGGTACTGGCTCAAATCTGCCAGCTTAGGCAATTAGTACTATATCTAAAACAATGTTACCTGATAATGTAGATTATATTGTGTCCCCCTCACAAAAAGATACGTCGAAGTCCTACAAATGTGATCTTGTTATCTCTACAGATGTAATCAAGTTCAGATGAGGTCATTAATATGCATCATAATTCAATATGGCTGATATCTTTATTAGAAAAAGAGAAGAGACAAAAAGACAGAGATACAGGAGGAGACAAGGCTCTGTGTGAAGGAGACAGAAATCAAAGTTCTGGAACTGCAAGCCAAGGAATGCCAAGGACCACTGGCAGACTACCATAAGCTAGGAAGAGGCCAGGAAGGCTTCCCTCACACAGGTTTCAGAGGGAGGAGCATGGCCTTGACAACCCCATAATTCTGGACTTCTCCCCTCTAGAACTGTGAGACAGTGAATTCTTTTGTTGCAAGCCACCCTTTTTGTGGTGCTTTGTTATGGCAGCCCTAGGAAATGAATGCCCTGTAAAATTACAATTGCTTGTTTAGGACCACAGATATTTATTTAATAAACAGTATCTTATATCTCTGTTCAAAACTTTGATGCATGCAAAGGTATTCATGTGAGCTGGGAGCCTGCTGTAGATATTACTAGAGTTGCTTGAATTTTCTACATAGAGTTAAATATTCAATGTGAAATGGGGTGAATACAAACTCTGGGTACAGACGACTGTCAAACAGGGTGAGGCAGCAAATGGATGAAAACTTCCTAAATTAAAACCAAACTTTCTAAATTAAAATCATGTGGCCACGCTATATGGATGGACAAGGTCGAATTCATAGCAAAAGGAAACGAAAATAGTCTCAGGAAGCACCTCAGGAGGACGGTTTGATCACAGACAGCTGTTGTCGTGACAAAGGATTTCCCATTTCCACCGGACCAAGATGGCAACCAGGTTCCTTATTCAGCATGATCCCATAACAAAGGCTAGTTGCTGCCAGGAGCACTATGTGGAGTGGCATTGGATGGCTGATGTTAGGGACAGAATGAAAGAGTGCTGGAACTGATTATCAGTGTTTTCCATAGATATAGTTGATGTGGTTGTGGGAAACCATGATAACAGAGCTACAATACAGTGAAACTGTTGTGGGTTACTACAGTGGTGCAATGATCACAGGCCACTGTCATACAAAACTTAATCACACTTCTGAGCTCCTGGCAAGACTTGAGACCATTCAAGCCTGGGGCCTTTTTACAACAATAGTATAGTAAGTAAGAGAATTAAACACCACCATTTGAGTGTGCTAAAGGAAATGAAGAATTTAAAGATAATTCCTAAGGGTTTCCTTGACATTTACGTTTATTTAGATTCTTCGCATTTCTCATTTTTTTTTTAAACAGAAGGTAATTGACTAGTGTTAATAATTACTGGCATTTTCTGTTGTAATAACTATGTGTTTTTGTTGTTGTTGTTGTTTTCAATAACAGCCATGTAGAATGAAAATGCTTGCTCAATCATTTTGGATGTAGGTAACCACCATTATGGGACCCGAGAGTATTTGGAGTGCAAGGCTGTGGCTTGCTCACCATTGATACCTGATGACGGTGGGTCTACATTTTGATTATGACACTGAGAAGGAAGAAGGAATACAACAATCTCTTGACTGGGGCCTTGTAAATCTAAGCTCAAATATGGAAGACTGTAGTGAGAATGAATTCCAAAATGCCAACTCAGTTGGGGTTAAAGAAGAAGCTTACAGATGGTAAGTGAGCATGCAGGTACACAGTCACCCATTTCTTGGATCCCGCACAGAGGCATATTTGCACTGGCACCTGGCAGAGGCTCTGTGGTTGTGCTCCAGGGCTGGGACCCTTCCTGAGACCCTCCACTTCATTGTCCTCTTTTTTAATGGGTCGAGCTTGAGAGAGGCTTTTTTCAGGGCAATGAAAAAGACTGTTTGAATGCCACACAGACTTAGCTTAAGTGCAGGTATTTGTAGTAATGAGTGGAAAAAGCCGGTTACCCAGTCCATGGAGGTCTTGAGAGATGTGTAGAGTTTCAATCCTTCCTACTTCAGGGAAGACATCCTTCGTCCAAAGTAGTTATTTGTCAGGTAACCCAGAAAGTTCCTGGGGACATTTTGGGGAAGTTTTTAGTAGGTTATATCTCTGTTGAAAGATAGAAGCTCTTTTCTACCAGGTTTATTTCTGTAGAAGGATTATAACTTCTGCTCCACTGGCATGTGACCTGGCTTTGTGACTTGTTTTGGCCAATGGCATGTGAGTAGAAGTGACACGTGACATTTTGAGCAGAGGCTCTAAGAGCTATCATTGGCTTTGTCACCTCTTTTTTTTTTTTTTCACTGCCTTGAGACTGATATGTCCCAGATGGGGACTTTTTCTTCAGACTTTGTTTCCAAATAGAACAAGCAGGGAGTAGAGCTGTAGCCAATGTGTAATGTGAATGAGAAATTAATGTTTGCTGCAGTAAGTGGTTGAAATTTTGGATTTGTTTGCAGCACAACCTGGCAAAAGCTGACCATAACATCATTCCAAAAAGCCACACACTGGCTGAGGCAGTTATGGACTATCCCCATTTGTAGAAGGCAATTTCAGGAATCTAGGTAGAACCAAAGAGCTAACAGTCTACAAACAAAAATTAGGCCCCACATTGGTGATTCCAAGGACTCAGAGAAATCTGAAGGCGTATCTCAAACTAGAAAAGAATGTAATGAGGAAAAAGGACATGTAGGACATAATTGCTAATACTATTAATAAAAGATCAATACTAGACCAATATGTGGGGTGCGTGTGTGAGAGAGAGAGAAAGAAAGCATGAGAAAGAAAGAGCTAGGGGGAAGGGACGAGAGAACAAGAGCTTGGAGAGTTTAGGATTGATTGTCCCAGCAGCGGCCTTTCTCTTTTCTCCCAAAGAGACTGGAGTTTAAGAGTCTAGTCCTCAAATTGTGTGGTGAATATAGTAGTAGTTCCACCTAAGAAATGGAAGAATTCAGCTATTAGAAGACTGATTATAAATTGGAAGGGGGCCAAGGAAGAAATGCCTATATATCTCATAGGAAATATGAGAAGGGAACTGATCCACAGGGGAAATGGGGGTCAAGACAAGCAGTGAGGAACAAGGACCAGACAAGAACCCAACTTCTGAGAAACTGGGATACTGAGGTCAGAGCAGAGCTGGGAACAATCTGAATCAATACTGAAGCCACGAGGTACCAACTTTATGTTTCCCTCCAGGAAACTGCTTGGAGGCTGGAGTGGTTCAGAAGCTGCAGGAAGAATTTAAGTGGTTTTATCTGTGTAGGTTATAGGACGGAATTACCACGTTCTGATGTTATGTGATGGGATAAAGGAGCAGGCCGATTATCTCCTTCTCTTAACAGATGTAATGAATCAAACTAGGCTTAAAAAAAAAAAAAATACTCACTCTTTTTTTTCTCTAACTTCAGACAGCCTTCCCAAAGCTATGGGAATTCTCAGTGCATAGTGCAAGATGACTGGTGGAAAGAAATGTTTTTTCTTCAGTCTACAGATTTTTAGAGCTAAATAATGTGACCTAATGTGTTCCCATCAAATGATTGGTCACAGCTTTTGTAACATATGATTTTTCTTTCTTTGTATTTTAGCATCAAAGTGGCTTTACTGCTGAACTAGCTTGCATTGAAGTTGCCTTAAATTCTTAAACAAGGGATCAATCATTTTCAAAGGATGATGTGACAGAGATTGCTATTTGGCCCAATATCCATTTTCCTCTCATCTTATTGTTGGTTGGCCAGACAATATGGAAGCTGCAGGAAGAATTTAAGCAGTTCTATCAGTGTAGGTTATAGGATGGAATTCTCAATTTTTAGCTAGGCAGTTGGCCGCCACAATTGAAGGATATGTTTCTCGGACTTTCTCAGGTCTTGGTGGAGGGATATGACTAAGCTCTGGCCAATGGAAGGCCTGTGAGTGGTAGATGTGCAAATGTGTATGAAGAAAAGGGCGTATTCCCTTTCCTCTCTCTATTATTTTCCAGCTAGACTCTGGACAAGGTGCTGAGCTATCTTGAATCACACAGTTGAGGACAATACTCTAGGGATGGTAAATAAACAAGATTAAATAGCTGAATCCATAACCTAGTTGACAAAAATGGCAAATCGGACTTTTAGATGCTTTCCAGGAGCAAGTTGGAACAGGATGCCGGATGAATTAAAAAATCAGAACTGATGTTGGGAGATATGTATACGAAGATAAATAGATACACAGCCAGGAATTTAGTCTTCTGCATTGCAAGAGTGGACAGAAGGAAGGAGGTTAAAGGCCAGAGAAAGAGAATGTTTTCTTCTATTGACTTCCTTTCTGCTACAACCAGACTTCATTCCTGAGCGTCGTTACAGAGTCAGCATATGCACTTGCAGGGCATCTAGATTCTCATTCTTCTTACTAAGCTTCCCTTCCCCCTCCCCCCCTTTTTTCACATTGGTTGGAGCTTGCGATGCTCACCCAAATTTCTGCAATCTTTGTTACGAATGCCCTCATCACAAGAAAACATTATTGATCCAGTGCACACAGATCTACTTCTTTTCCATCCTCTTCTCCTATTTAACTCCTAGTTACTCACGATATGTTAGCTTAATCTCCCACAAGGAAGTCTTCACTAATTAAGGCTGGACTCCTGCTGTATGCTCTCATAGTAAACTCTACTTCCACTTTCAGGGCATGTGACACATTCTATTTGAATTGGCTTGCTGCATATATCTGGATTCTCCAAGGGGTTATGTACTCCATGGAGCATACGCTGGGTCTCTCTTGCCCACTACTGAATTGCTAGTACCTAGTGCAGTACTTGCATATTTGTGTACATTAGTAAAATGAATGTTTGGATAAGTCAGATAATTGGTTGAGAAGTAGGTGAGTTCTAATTTCCTTATAGGTTCTGCCTGGAATCCAATGCTTATATGATACATCTGAGCTGCCCAAGGCGTTTTTCCGTCATGTCCTGTCCAGGAGTGATCTACTGAAAACAGGATTTGAGCCTGTCTTCCCCTTGCCTTCCCATGGAAAACTTAACTTGTCTCATGTCGTACTCTCTTAAATGCTTAATTTATGTCAATATTATAATGTTTATAAGGTAATTTAGGTGCTACTAGGTTTATACAGTTATCTTAGATTGTTTTTCAAAGTTTTTTTACGTTTTTAAATTGACAAATAAAAATTGTACATATTTATCATGTACAAATGATGTTTTGAAATATGTATACATTGTGGAATGGCTAAACCAAGCTAATTAACATATGTATCACCTCACATGCTTATCGTTTTTATGGTCAATTGAGAATTTTTAATGAATAGCTTGACAGTGAAACAAATGATCTAAAAAAGTCTCGATTTAGAGATATATTGCTTTTGTTGACAGTAGTAAACAGCACTATCATCATTCCTTTCATTTTCCAGGGATTCTAGAAATATAATTTTCAATATTTTCATGAAAAAGGGCTATTTGGATTCTTTGCAGAAGCACTGAGGAAAGGAAGGTTTGAAATTATTCTAGAATCTCCTGCCAGACTGTGATGAACCCTTTTTGTCTGTTCATTTTGGCAAGTGATGTGCACCACTTTTAAGCTTGGCTTGTAAAATCTCCCTTATATACTCCTTCATACCGTTTCCCTTTACAGCTCTCTGAGATGGTGACTTCACTCCTCCAACACAAGAGTGACATTGGAAGCCATGTGCGGAACCCGGTAGAGGTACCATCAATCTGGATCTCTTTCTAACTTGGTGTAGTGGAACACCTATTCCCTTTCTCACTCTGGAAATGTTGGGAAAAGATTCTCCGTGAATTTCTCCTGTTTCTGCAGATGTTTCAGGCAGAGGCACTGACAGCTTTTGTTCTGGACTACATATTTTTATTCATTAAACTTTTTGTTTTGAGGTAATTGCAGAATCATATGCAGAAACAATACAGAGAGATCTTGTATACACTTTACTCAGTTTTCTCCAATGCTAACATCATGTAAAACTATAGTGCACATCACAACCAGGATATTGACATTGATGTAGTCTAGCAATCTTACTCAGATTTCCCGAATTTTACTTATACTGGTTTGTGAATATGTGTGTGTGCAATTGCATCGTTTTATGCAGTTTTGTCACGTTGCAGATTCATGTATCCTCCAAGATACAGAATCACATTGCAGATTCATGTATCCTCCAAGATACAGAATCACATTGCAGATTCAGGTATCCTGTCAAGATACAGAAACGGCTCCATCATCAGAGCAATCCCTCATTTTGCCCTTATAAGACCATGTACCTTACTTTCTTCCTATACCACTAACATCTAGAAACCAAGCAATATGTTTTCCATCTACATATTTTGCCCATTCAAGAATGTCACATAAAATGCAAGCATGTAACATTTTAGGATTGACATTTTGGGCTCAGTATAATTTCCTTAAGATTCATCCAAACCGTTGCATGTAAGAACAGTTTGTTTCTTTTTATTGCTCAGTAATATTCCATGCTATGGATGTATAACGGTTTGTTTAACCACTCACCCTTTGAAGGACAGGAGGGTTCTTTCCAGTTTATAGCTATTATGTATAGAGCAGCTATGCACATTTATGCACAGGTTTTTGTGTAAACATAGTTTTTATTTTTCTGGACGGGAGGCCCAAGAGTGCAATTGCGCATTCATACAGTAGTTGCATTTTTAGTTTTTTTGAGAAATTGACTTGCTTAATTCTGGAGTGGCTGTAGTATTTTATAATTCTATTGGCAATGTATGAGTAATCCAGTTTCTGTATTGCTGCCAGCATTTTGTGATACCACTATTTTGTCTATTAAGCATTCGAATGGATATGAAGTGATATCTCACTGTGGCTTTAATTAGCATTTCCCTAATGGCTAATGATGCTGAACGTCTTTTTATGTGTATATTTGTCATCTGTACATCTTCTTCAGCAAAACTTCTATCTTTTGCTTATTTTTTAATTGGATTGTTTGTTTTTTTTTTTTACTGTTGGGTTTTGAGAGTTCTTTACATATTTGTGTTACTAGTCCTTTGTTGGATATATGGTTTGTAGCTATTAATATTTTCTACCAGGCTATAACTTATCTTATCAGTGTCTTATATTTATTTATTTATTTTTACAAAATTTGCCTTAAATTTTCCTTTCATTGGGTAAGAAACTTTGACAGATCAGAGGGGAAGACATTTAGGACTTTTCTGTTCTAACTAAGCCAATTTTAAGGCACACAGTCGAAACCGTATTACTCAAACTATAGACATTGCACACTTCACTTACTAACTTCATTATATTACTTCCTTATTTGAAAATTTTCAATGATTCCTCATTATCCCCAGGATAAATGCCGCATCCTTAAACCAAAACACCCCAGGTTTTATAGAACTCAGTAGATTACTTTTTCACTGTCCTCTCAACATACTGTGGGAATTCTTAACTTTTTATCTTTTGTTGTTTTCACTGCCCTTACCAAACACAGCTTCCTTCCTTCCTCTTCTCCATTCATCCATCTGTGTTGAAGGATGGGTTCAAATGGACTGATACGGAGCTGTGGGGAGAGTGGGGAAGGGAAGAAGAGATAAAGGGAGGGCACCTGGTTAGGAGCTTTGTTAATCCAGGGGAGAGACTGCATGGCCTGAATTAGCAAAATGGACAGGGTAGGGGGGTTGTCTTAGTCTGCGTTGTGCTGCTGTAACAGAACACCACCACAGACTAAGTAATTCATAAACAATGGAAATTTATTTCTCATCATTCTAGAGGCCAGGAAGTCTAAGATCAAGGGGCTGGCAGGTTTGGTGTCTGTTGAGGGTCTGGTCTCTGCTTCCAAGATGGGGCCTTAAATGCTGCATCCTCAAGAGAGAGGAATGCTCTTTCTCACACTACAGAAGGATAGAAGTGGGTGAGATAGGCCAGGACTTGCCCTTTTGTAAGGGCACCAACCCCACCAGTGAGGATGGGGCCCCCATGCCCTGATCACCTCTCGCGGGTCCCACCTCTTAATACTGTTAAAATGGCAATTGAATTTCAACATGAGTTTTGGAGGGGCCAAATATTCGAACCATAGCAAGGGGTCAAATGGTGAACTAAAATTCTACGAGGAAGAATAACGGACAGAAGAGCTTTGGGGCTATGGGAGCTTGTCAAGAAACTCCTTGGAAGAAAGAAATTAGGGACTTGATTTGAGAGAAAAAAGTGATACACTTTACGTTTTTGGTTTTGTTTCCCTCACCTTGTCTTTACCTTCCTGGATATTGAGGCCTTACATAGAACCAGGCCGTGGAGTCCACACTACCCACTGTTTCATATTCTCCGACCCCAGCTTCTCACTTGTGGGACTCCTTAACTCCTCTGTCTTCTTCTAGACAGCTTCACTCACTCTCCTAGCTGGCAATGAAGAGGGGAATGGTGTATTCTTTTTTGTTTTTCTCCCAAGAAGGAGTCTCACTCTTGCATGCTCTTGGCTCACTGCAACCTCTGCCTCCCAGGTTCAAGCAATTCTCTCCCTCAGCCTCCCAAGTAGCTGGGATTACAGGTGCCCATCACTACACCTGGCTAATTTTTGTATTTTTAGTAGAGACGGGAGTTCACCAATTTGGCCAGGCTGGTCTTGGACTCCTGACCTTGTGATCCACCCGCCTTGGCCTCCCAAAGTGTTGTGTTGAGATAACAGGCGTGAGCCACCGCGCCTAGCTGGAATGGTGTATTCTAAACTTAGTTACCTTTCTTTCTTCCCCTTCTCCATTCTAGAAGCGGGCAGCATTGGGTTTGCAGCTCCTAACTTGCTAGGTCTATTACAATTAACGAGGGAGACTAACTTGACCTCTTGCAAGCAAATTTTGAAGGGTGACAACTCCCTTTATCCTTGGTCCTCTGTACATACGGTGGTATGTGGCCTATAAAAGTAGGGATAATGGAGCTGCAGACCCCAATCGCTCCATAATCCAAAAGTATCCCACAGATAACATTTCCTCCCATCCATGGTTAATGCAGGGAGTTACTACTTAGGCCAGCTCCTTGATTCAAGTAACAAGGGACCATTCCACTACCCATAACTGAATAAATAATAGATTTTTATGTTGCTTTTAGACAAAAATTTCTCTTTTCTATTTTACTGCTTGTTCTTCCCTCCTGCCCTCACCCGAGTCTACATACCTTTCCCTTGAAGCAGAAACATAAGTCTGCCATTTAACAAAACCCCAATAACGATCCTTCTTGAAAGGACAAGGGCTAATAATCACTCCCCATTTAACATTCCAGTCACGTGACGGTGAAGGAGAATAAATCAGTTAAACAGCAAGATGCAGCACAACTAATTTTCATGTAAAAGGGGGTGATTGCTTTTTTTTTGAAAACCATTGTGATTTTTTAAAGCGGTTAAAGCCTAAACATCCTTGTCTATCAGTTTATGAATTATTAATAAAAAAAGAGAAAAGAAAAGAGGCTTTCTTTTTTCTAAATATCATCTGCTAAGCCACCATGACCTGAAGAGGCTCGCACTGATTCCTGATTTACATAGTCTCAGTTGGAAGTTAATGAAGACTGCTGAGCCACCTTTCAACATGCAGATAAACCTTCATGTATTTAAAAGCAGGGAATCTGTGCTTGTTCCTGGCAAATTATTCATCTAAGATCTGAAGTTTCTGACACCGCCTGCGTCAGATAAACTGTCACCCAAATTGCAAACTAATTAGTGATTCAAACATTTTCGAGCTGATTGATGACAGAATAATTTACGCTTGTTTCTCAGTTTCCAGCTGGCACGGGCTGCTGACTGGAGCCCTAATTAACGCGAGTACATCAGTCATGTTCTGCCAAGGCAGCACATACAATTAAAAGGCAGTTTAAATGGAATATCACATTAAAAAGGCTGGGAGATGCAAATGTGAGGAAACAGTGCTTTAGGAAGAAATGACAACAAAAACCCACAAACCAAAACAGAATGGAGAAAAGATTTTTTTTTTTTTTTTTTAATGGAGAAGAAAATTGTACTCTGCATTGAGTATTTAACAAAAAAATAACTGGGAGGTGTCAAACTGGGCATACTAAATATTTTTGTATTTAAGGGGTTTTATTGAGATGAGTGCTTACTGCTCTTTTTAGTGCACACGGTTTGGAGAATAGGCTTTAAAAATATGTTCTCAAAAAAGGGAACTGCCTCTTCTTCCTAAGCAGTTTTGGGATGGGCGGGATTCCTCACAGGAGTCAGATTATTCCTGGTTCACCGACTCATCAGTTCTGTCTTCTGGGCTGAGTTCACAATGAGTTTCTCTTGGTGGCTCTGGTCCCCACCCTCCTTCGGCAGTTTTGTCTACCCCAAGCCCATGAAACTTAGAACTGCCCTCGTATTATTTATGTTGCTTGTTTTAAAATGTTTTTAAATAGACTATTTTTAAAGGCAGTTTTGGGTTCACAGCAAAATTGAGCAAAAAGTACAGAGTATATCCTTGCCTCAACATACATACAACCTTCCTCGCTATCAACATCCGACTGATATTTTTACTGTCTCCACAATTTTCCCTTTTCCAGAATGTCATAATAGTTGAAATCATACAGTATGTAGCCTTTTGTTTCAGGCTGCCTTCTTTCACTTACTAACACGCATTTAAGAATTTTCTGTGTCTTTGCATGGTTCGAGAGCTAATTTCTTTTGAGTGTTCAATAATATTCCATTGTCTGGATATACCACAGTTTATTTCCACCTTAGCCTACTGAAGGACATCTTGGTTGCTTCCAAGTTTTTGCAACTATGAATAAAGCTATTATAAATTTCTATGTGTGAGTTTTTGTGTGGACATACGTTTTCACCTCCTTTGGGCAAATACCAGGGAGTGAGATTGCTGGATCATTCATTACGTTTTCACATGTACATGCTTTACCTCCTCTCCTCTTTCAAACTGCAAGCCACTTGAGGGCAAGGAGCATATCTTATATCTCCTTGCATTTCCCACAGAGCATGTTTTGCAGAGAATAAAAATACATTGTATTGTGATTTCTGGTTTACGTGGTTTTCTATAGCTGCTTCTTCTCCTCCTTCTTTCTTACATTTCTTGATTGCTTTATACAGTCCAGGATAACTATGCAGTGTTTTTATACTCATATAACAATACCTATAATTCATACTGTGGGTACAATGATTACTTTCTGTTTTTTGATAAGGAAGCAAACTCAGAAGTCAAATAAATTGCCCATGACCATGTAGCCAGTGAGTAAGAGAGCTGGGCCTTCTAAGGACGAACTGGATTGCTTCTCCCCTGAGGCTGCAAAGTTCCTTTAGTGCTCGCAAAGAATCAGAATTCTCAGGACCCTGGAGCAAGTGAGTAGCAAAGCCAGGTTTAGAAATCTGATTTACAGAGTTCTTCTCATCCATTATCTGTTACAGTATTTATGCTGAGCAGACATACATAGATTTTGTTCATCCCCGGTCTGTGATTCCAGAATGGACTGTTTCTGCACTTCAGAAACCATTCATTCTACAAATAATTAGTGAGTACCTGTTCTGTTTTATGCACAGAGCTTGGCTCTGGAAATATTGCTGTGTAAAAATCCAAAGTCCTACCCTGTGAACCTACAGTCTAGAGAGACATTGATTGTATGTTGACACAATCGTGATTAATGAATCATGACTAGGACAGGTGCTAAGAAGGGAAGGGGGGCTGATGGGGTAAATGTGAGGGGGACTGTTTAGCTCACTTTCAGGAATTGCACTGTGAGAATGTGACTATGCAGCAGAAAACTGACAAGGGTATAGACTGAGGCAGGCAGGTACTCCAGCCATTGAGGTGTGTTCTGTGTAGGTTACAACCATGCTCAGATGCACTGGAGAGAAACTGATGCTATGAGCGAAGAGGAGATGTCTAATCATGGGTTAATCTCACAAAATACACGGAAGTTGTGACTTCCTAGAGTCACTAATCTACTGAGGAGCAAGGAGGTAAATACCTATTTGAGGGCCACAGATATTTTCCTTCTCCAAAAATCCTAAGGCAAGAATATGTTATGAGAATTGGCTTCCCTAGGTGGGCCCATCCCTGAATGGACAGGCAATGCAGGGTCTCCTGAATGTCATGTACATTGTGTCTAGTGCCCTACTGTGTGCAGAGGGCAGAGAATCCAGTGTAGCTTTAAAGAGAAGTGATTGGTTACTTTCTTCCTTTTGAGTATACATATATATATATATATGTATACACACACACACACACACACACACAACCTAATAAACAGAGATCTACTTGTCAACCACCTAATAAATAAATGTTACTATTTTGCCATACTTACTTATACTCTTTCTCTGTTTTAAAGAAAGGACTATAAGATGACAGTTGAGGTGCAATACGCATCCCTTCCCTTTCCCTCCCTTCTCAGAGGTAACTATCAACTGAAGGTGGCCTGTATTTTTTTTTTTTTTTTCTTTTTGAGATGGAATCTCACTCTGTCGCCCTGGCTGGAGTGCAGTGGCGCGATCTCGCTCACTGCAACCTCTGCCTTCCGAGTTGAAGTGATTCTTCTACCTCAGCCTCCTGAGTAGCTGGGATTACAGGCACAAGCCACCACGTCTGGCTAATTTTTGTGTTTTTTAGTAGAGATGGGGTTTCAGCATATTGGCCAAGCTGGTCTCGAACTCCTGACCTCGTGATCCACCCGGCTCAGTCTCCCAAAGTGCTAGGATTACAGGGTGAGCCACCGCATCCAGCCTGTATTTTAAAAAAATGTTTACTTTGTTTTTACTTTAAAGTTGTATTTATAATTTTACCATAGAAATATCTATAAAAATATGAATCTGCATATTTAAAAAATTTACACAAATGGTATGCTACTGTGTATTTCATTTGCAATTGTTTTTTAATTCACCATTATGTTTCTGAGATTTATCCGGGTAGAAGCAGTCAATTCATTTTAACTCTTGTATACTTTCACAAAAATGAATTAAATCTCCAGTTCTGTTATCCTATTCCTTACAGATGAAAGCTGTTTCCACTCTTTTCTGTTATAAACAGGGCTGCAATGTACGTCTTTGGACAGTCTTCTCATGCTCATGTGTGGGAATTCCTGTACAGTGTGTTTCTGAAAGCGGAATTGCTGGGTTGTAGGATATGCATGCATGGAGTCAGGATGACTAGGAACTACCAAATTGTTTTCCAAAGTGGTAATACAAATTATATCCAAATTATATCCTGCTTTCCCACATTCTTGCCACCACTTGATGTTTCCACATTTTAAAGTTTTTCCAGTCTTTCAGAGGTGAAATGGTATTTCATTGTTGCTTTAAGTTGCATTTCCTTGATTATTAGTGAGGTAGAGACCATTTTCATTAGCTTACTGGACATTTAGATTTTTGTTTTTGGTGAGTTGCTGTGTACATGCTTTATCCATATTCTTAGTGTGTTTTATTAGTAGTAGCATTAATTTGTGGGAATTCTGTATTTATTCTGGATACTACTGCTTTATCAACAAATATTTCCTTCTAGTGTATAACTTGCCTTTTAAATTTGTTTAAAAGTTAGGATATGATTGCTTTCTAACTGATGCCATGGAGCATATTCTTTCATATGAGAATTGTTTATTCAAAGTCATTTTCTTAGGGATTTCTATAACTGGTTCCACAATGCTGGCATGCCTAAAACTTTTTGGGATTTCTGTGTTGGAATTGCATTCAAAGTCAGTAGGACAATTAATGAAGGAACTGAGTTTTGTTTATTTAGAGGCAGAATTGACAAATTTTTCTATAAAGGGCCAAGATAGTAATTATTTAAAAATTCGCAGACTAAGTTGCACCTACTCAACTCTGCTGATGTCTTGAGTGAAAGCAACTGTAGAGAGTATGTACACAGTGAGCATGGCTGTGTTCCAATAAAACTTTATGTACAAAAATCACGCTGTGGGCCGCATTTGCACTACAGTCACTGCTTTAGAGTCACATATTACTTTTAATTGGTAAACTTTTATTGCACAGTGTGATTAACCTTTATTTACAAAATTTGGTAACATATATCATTTGGTTGTTGTCAGTAATGAAATTCACTCTGAAAAATGAAGAGCCACCTCTACTGGGAACATGAATGTTGAAAATAAAGTGAGATAGGATACAAAGGGAATGAGAAAATCAAACAGCTAGAAACATTTGAGCCATGGCACATGACCTTCCAATGCAATCAGTTTAAAATCTCTTGGGCTGACTAAATGCTGTGAAAATACCCCCAAATCTCAGTGACAGCACAATAAGCTTACTTCTCCCTTTCTTACTGGGCCAAGGTAGGTTGATTGGAGTCAGAGGAATCTAGTTTCTTTCCCTTTAGTGGCTCAATCATGTCTCAGATGGTCTTGAGACTCTCTAACAGCTGCTCTGTGTGTGGCTGAAAGATGAGGAAAGAGAAGGAATATGATGACTGTACTGAAGGGTTTATGGCAGGCCTTAGGTGGAGGGTGCATGGTTCCCTTCTGCCCACATTTTAGTGGCCAAACTCAGTCATATGACCACATCTAATTGTAATGGAGGCTGATGAATGCAATGTGGATGTACTTACTTTCTCTGACGCTGAGGGATGTATTTGGTTGTTGCAAAAGTAATTGCATTTTTTTGGTAAAGCAATTGGCAAAACCACAATCACTTTTGTACCAAACTAACAGTATAATCATAAGTTCAGGAAGAAGAGGACATGATGGGGTGAACATCTAGCTAGTCTTTAGTATATCTTTTGAAGAGCACAGGGTCTTTTGGGGGTAAGAGTTATAGTGTTTTGTTGTTGTTGTTTGTTTGTTTTAGTGAGCATATTACTATATAGCCACATTTTATAACTAACAAATGGTTAAAACTCTGAGTCCTAACTAAGCACCAGGTTAACCTGCATGTTTATATTTGGTGATGCAAATAAACGCTTCATTAATCTGAGCTAATGCCTGCCTAATGCACAACAGAAGCAGATTTTTACTACATGTCCCCCTGAAAGGGAACCAACCTTTCTAAAATGAAGACACAGTACGGTTTAATTTGAGGAAAGAATAACATAAGGCAAGTCTGTAAGTGACCAATGCTCTTTTATCCAAGTTTGCCAGAACTGTGCCAAGGGGAAGGCACATGCGTGGTGATTTGAGAAAAACCATTCTTTTAAGCTCCATGCCTTCTTTTTAGAACTAGGGGAATCATGCATGCTAGGGTAAAAAACTCTATTACAACTCCTCAGGAGATCATAAAGTATAAAAATCACAGGATTTGGAGTTTTTGTTTCTGGCTTCTATAAATGCTATCTGTGAGACCTTAGGTACTTTTTCTTTTCTTTTTCTATGTTCTCTGAGCTTCAGTTTTTTGTCTTGTAAAATGGACATAAGATCTACCTTATAGCGCTGCTGTGAGAATTAAATTAGAAGATACATGTAGAAGCAACTACACTACGAATTACAAATCCCTTTCCTCTTCTTTACTGCCAGCTCAGTCATTTACTAGTTGTTTGAACTTAGGAAATTCTCTTTACCTTTCTGGGTAGTTTTCTCTTCTGCAAAATGAAAGTATTATGTTAAATAATATCTAAATTCTTCTGAGCTCTAAAATTCATGGACAGCGTGTCAGAGTTTCATATAAATGACTTTAACTCAAATGGAGTATTTTAGGGGCTGAAGAAAAACATAATTTTGAAAATAAAGTCATTCTTGAAAAGCACTTTTATGATCTCTTGTGTGTATGTGTATATGGAGGCAGATTAAAGTAAGACGAAAGGAGCTCCATGTGCAGTAACTGTTTTTCAGTTACCATATAAACCAGGGTAAGGATTTAAGATAGAGCAGGTCTCTATTTCCATACCTCTTGATAATTTCCCCTCCTTTGAATATTCACTCAGCTCAAACATCCCTTATGACACTGGCCTTGTTTTCCTTGTCTTTAAGATTCTTATACAAACCCTAACCCCCTCCAAGATTGTTTAGGTTGGTGCAAAAGTAATTGTGGTTTTTGCCATTGAAAGTAATGACAAAACCACAATTACTTTTGCACCAATCTACTTTTCTTTGAGAGAAGAATCTATGTCCTCTTCTGGTCACCTTTATAGATCCTTCCATAATGACTAGTATAACAGGGTTTGGCAAACTTTTTGTGTAAATATTTTTGACTTTGCAGGCCATACAACCTTTGCCACAATGACTGAACTCTGCTGTTGTAGCTCAAAGCCATAGACGGTACATAGACCAATGAACATGGCTGTGTTCCCAAAAGTACGTTTTTTTATTGCCCCTGAAATTTGAATTTCATATAACGCTCACAAAACAATATTCTTGTTTTGATACATTTTTAATCATTCAAAAATGTAAAAACTATTCTCAGCTCCCAGGTTGTACAAAAACAGGCAGCAGTCAGGCTTTGACCCAGAGGTGATAGTTTTTGACTCTGTTGTATGCCATAAATTCTTATTAGTGTTTGCTGCTGAATTCAATTAACTATGGATTTAATTACTAATTTTTATTTTCAAAAGTGGCACATAAGGCAGTGTCTTCTCACCGTCCTGTAAGATCTAGAATTTCTCATAAAAGCCTATGATATCTATGGATTACTGCTTGGAACAGAAACAGAAAGAATATTTATGTAATAACTTTTCAAACAATAAGAACGATTCCCAATGACTACAATAAGCTTTTCTCAAGAGTGTTGGGGCTACTGTTTGTTTAGCTGATGAACTGAAAAATATTTAATATAAATTTTACAATAAAAGAGGGAGGGAGTGACCTTTGACGTCTAGAATAGAATCTTGGTTCTATTTCTTGCTAGTTGTGTTCTTGGGCAATCTACTAAACTTAGATCTGAGTCTCTGTTTTATCTTCTGCCAAATGGGGATAATAATACGTTTACTACAGGATTGGTCTGTGGATTGGAGCTAGTGTATGTGAGCACCTAGCCCAGTTCCCTGAAGCATGGTCCACTCTCAATAAATATTACCCAGCATCATCAGACTCTTCTCTTCCTTTTGAAGAGTGAACAATTAGGGATCCTGATAGTTTGAAACATCTTTGAATTGCAAATTCTCTGTGAATGTTTGAACCTAGAGTGTAAACATGAGAGGCCTTCATGACTCTGGTTTTATAACTTGCAGCCCTATTAGGGCTAGACACGTAGGAATGCCAAAGAGAAACACTGCCGCCATAGTGGGAAAAATTAATTTGCAGAACAAAAGCAGAAAATCTTCTCTGTTACAAATGAAGTCTTTGTTCTCATCTGTTGTCAGTTATTAGGGGATTTACTGAACCTAAGAACCTCATGCTTTTGTGTGCATAAAAAGAATGCATGGTTAATATAGAAAAATCCATGTAATAGAGAGGTCTTTAGTGAATAGTAGGGGTTGTAAAAGTTTTGGGGCCAAAGAATGTGGGGATATAAATCAATTTTTAAAACTTAAGTCATTTGGAAAAAGTAGATTTCCATTGGCTCGTGATGCAGTGCCATGTGGCTTGCCATTTAGCTCACTTGCAAACCCAGTTGCTGGGGGGTTACAGAATGGGAGTGATTTAGAGGAGTGAACAACTGCTTAAACAGCAGGTTGTGGGAAATTCCACCACAGGAAGAGGGTCAACCTACATGACTCCTCTAGGTCAAAACACAAATCAGAAAAAATGCAGATTGACTTATAAAAGGAGTCAACTTACTCATCAGAATATAACAGTATTGGCTACAGTTTTAAATCACCAGTGGCCAAATCATTTGGTTATTAACTATCTAGTTACAACAACTTTTTTTGAACTCATATAGCATCTAAGTGACAATACTTACAATATTCTTACAGGTTAAGTGATGTTCTCATTTCAATTTTGAAAACAAGGAAACAGAAGACATTAGATCTTAAAATCCATGCTTTTAGCTGTATGTCCAAGGACTTGTCCATAGAAGGCCAGAGTCTTTCTGTCTCAGCGGGCTTACTGGTTCTAACTATGAGATTGGTATAGTCAGAGTGGCTTCTCTAGATAATGACAGAAAGTCATCATGTTGAGACTTTTTAGCTGTAAGTAATGGGAAACTCAACTTGCAATGACTGAAACTATAAGGGAGATTCCCATCCCACAACAGAGAAGTCTTGGCATAGGACAGCTCCAGAGCTGTAAATGAGGTCAAAAGTTTGGTTAAGGACATCATCTAGGACTAAGTTTTCTTCACATTTCAGCTCCGCAATTTTTAGCATTTGGGCTTTATCATCAGTCTACCTTAATGTCACCCAATAAAAATATAATATGAGGAAGTTCTAGCCAGATAAATCAGGGAAGTGAATGAAATAAAATGCATCCAAATAGGAAAAGAAGTCAAGCTATCTTTGTTTGCTTATAATACGATTCTATACCTAGAAAACCCTAAAGACTGCCAAAAGCCTCCTAAACCTGATAAACAACATTAGTAATGTTTCAGGATACAAAATCAATGTACAAAAATTACTAGCATTTCTACACACGGATAAAGTTCAAGCCAAGAGATCAATCAAGAACGCAATCCCATTTACAATAGACACACACACACACACACACACACACACACACACACACACAGAGGAATATGTCTAACTAAGGAGGTAAAAGATCTCCACAAGGAGAACTACAAAATACTGCTGAAAAAAATTGTAGATGATTCAAACAAATGGAAAAACATTCCATGCTCATGGATAGGAAAAATCAATATTGTTAAAATGGACAAAATGCCCAAAGCAATCTGCAGATTCAACACTATTCCTATCAAATTACCAACATAATTTTTCACAGAATTAAAAAAAAAACTATTCTAAAATTCATATGGAACCAAAAAAGGGCCTGAATAGCCAAAGAAATCCTAAGAGCAAAGAACAAAGCCAGAGCCATCACATTACCTAGCTTCAAACTACACTGCAAGGCTATAGTAACCAAAAGAGCATGATACTGGTACAAAAACAGACATATAGACCAATGGAACAGAATAGAGCACCCAAAAATAAATCCACACACCTACAATCATCTGATCTCCAACAAAGTCAACAAAAGTAAGCAATGGGGAAATGACTCCCTAGTCAATAAATGGTGCTTGGATAGCTGGCTAGCCATACGCAGAAGAATGAAAGTGGACCCCTACCTTTCATCCTATACAAAAATTAACTCATGATTTAATTGTAGGAACACTTTTACACTGTTGGTGGGACTGTAAACCAGTTCAACCATTGTGGAAAACAGTGTGGCGATTCCTCAAGGATCTAGAACTAGAAATACCATTTGACCCAGCCATCCCATTACTGGGTACATACCCAAAGGATTATAAATCATGCTACTATAAAGACACATGCACACATATGTTTATTGTGTCACTATTCACAATAGCAGAGACTTGGAATCAACCCAAATGTCCATCAGTGATACACTGGATTAAGAAAATGTGGCATATATACACCATGGAATACTATGCAGCCATAAAAAAGGGTGATTCGTGTCCTTTGTAGGGACATGGATGCAGCTGGAAACCATCATTCGCAGCAAACTATCACAAGAACAGAAAAACAGAATTGTGTTCGTAGCCGCCGCGGCCCCGGCGTCGCTCTCTAACGCCAGCGCCTCCTTTCGCTCGCGGAGCTCCAGCCGAAGGAGAACGGGGTTAAGTAAGGAGGTCTCTGTGCCATGGCTCGTACAAAGCAGACTGCCCGCAAATCGACCGGTGGTAAAGCACCCAGGAAGCAACTGGCTACAAAAGCCGCTCGCAAGAGTGCGCCCTCTACTGGAGGGGTGAAGAAATCTCATCGCTACAGGCCTGGTACTGTGGCGCTCGGTGAAATTAGACGTTATCAGAAGTCCACTGAACTTCTGATTCGCAAACTTCCCTTCCAGCGTCTGGTGCGAGAAATTGCTCAGGACTTTAAAACAGATCTATGCTTCCAGAGAGCAGCTATCGGTGCTTTGCAGGAGGCAAGTGAGGCCTATCTGGTTGGCCTTTTTGAAGACACCAACCTGTGTGCTATTCATGCCAAACGTGTAACAATTATGCCAAAAGACATCCAGCTAGCACGCCGCATACGTGGAGAACGTGCTTAAGAATCCACTATGATGGGAAACATTTCATTCTCAAAAAAAAAAAAAAAAAAAAAAAAAAATTCTCTTCTTCCTGTTATTGGTAGTTCTGAACGTTAGATATTTTTTTTTCCATGGGGTCAAAACTTACCTAAGTATATGATTGCGAGTAGAAAAATAGGGGACAGAAATCAGGTATTGGCAGTTTTTCCATTTTCATTTGTGTGTGAATTTTTAATATAAATGCAGAGGCGTAAAGCATTAATGCAAGTTAAAATGTTTCAGTGAACAAGTTTCAGCGGTTCAACTTTATAATAATTATAAATAAACCTGTTAAATTTTTCTGGAAAAAAAAAAAAAGAACAGAAAAACAAACATCGCATGTTCTCACTCATAGGTGGGAATTGAACAATGAGATCACTTGGACACAGGGAGGGGAACATCACACATCGGGGCCTATTGTGGAGGGGGGGAGGGGGTAGGGATAGCATTAGGAGATACACTTAATGTAAATGACGAGTTAATGGGTGCAGCACACCAACATGGCACATGTATACATATGTAACAAACCTGCACATTGTGCACATGTGCCCTGGAACTTAAAGTATAATAATAATTAAAAAAGATTTAATTGTACAACCTCAAACTATAAGAATTCTAGAAGAAAACCTTGGAAACACCATTATGGACATCAGTCTTGTGAAGGAATAATTTATGACTAAGTCTTCAAATGCAATTGCAACAAAAACAAAAATTGGTAAGTGGGACCTAATTAAACTAAAGAGCTTTTGCACAGCAAAAGAGATAATCAACAGAGTAAAGAGAACCTACAGAGTGTGAGAGAATATTCACTAACTATGCATCTGACAAAGCACTAATATCCAGAATCTATAAGGAGCTTAAACAAATCAACATACAAAAAATGAATAACCCCATTAAAACATGGGCAAAGAACATGAACAGAAACTTCTCAAAAGAAGACCTATAAGCAGCCAAGTAACATGAAAAATGTTCCACATCACTAATCATCAGAATAATGCAAATCAAAACCACAATGAGGTACCATTTCACACCAGTCAGGATGGCTATCATTAAAAAGACAAAAAATAACAGATGTTGGCAAGACTGCAGAGAAAAGAGAACATTTATCCACTGTTGGTGGGAGTGTAAATCAGCTCAGCCACTGTGGAAAGCAGTTTGCAGATTTCTCAAAGAACTGCGAATAGAACTACCGTTCGATTCAGCAATCTCATGACTGGGAACGTGAATATAACTATTAGTGAGATATTTGATTAGCATTTCTCATTTTAGACTAGCCACATCCCAGGTGCTCAGTAGCCACCTATGGCTATAATATGGACAGCTCAGGTCTAGTTCATTTCACTGCTCTAAGATTGCTGCAGCAGTTTCAGGCATCAGATCCAGTCCTATCAATGTCCAGAGGTCATCTCTTCTGGTACTTCTCTTTTTTCATGTAAGGAAAAACTGCCCAGAAGCCTCCTTGAGTACTTCTTTCATGTCTCATTGGCCTGAATGACTTCTAGTGCCCATGCCTATTTTAATTAAAAGCAATGTGAATAAGATACAAAATTGGCTCAGATCAAGTCAGACTCACTCCGTGTTCCTAGAGTCACTAGTTCTATGTGAAGGAGTACAGACTCCTGGTTGTCTCTCGCAGATAGAGGAAGGTAGAGGATGGGTATTAGGGATGCAGAAAAATGTCTTTTAAAGCATTGAGAGCAAGGGAAAATGACGGTGGGGCCTAGTGGATTCGTCACTGTGGATCCTGGTAGAAGACAAAGGCAAGGAATTGTACTTCTTAGTTTGCAGAGGACATGGGGGCTTAATGACTCTAACTCGGCAGTCCCGAAAAGGATTGAAGTTCTGGCTCCAACTGGTAAGACTGCTTAGCTTCTTAAAGGTTAAAATTAGGGAAAGGTACAGTAGTCACCAAATCATGATTTGATTACGTTCATGAGATGGAGGAGGAGGTAATAGTTGGTGTTGGTTGTTGATAAAGAATAAGAGAACAGATTTTTTTTTCTAATCATGATGAAGTAGGCATAGTTCATCATAGGTGAGCCGATTTTTATTCTTCTAGAAAATTGTACTAAATAGTGCCCAAAATATTTTCATATCAAGAAGATACTAAAATAATCTATTTTAAAGTGTGCTTTTCTCCATCTTAGCATATTATGTCCATTGCATGTATGACCTCAGTCCCCTTTTCACAGAAGCAGGTTCTTGCTGCATTATCATGGGATTATGACTGTGGGAGTTTTCTTCTGTTTTCCTTTTACTATTATTAATAAAATATTATTATTAATTAAATATTAATGTAAATATTTTGTCAGATGTATCTTGAATTTCAAATTCCC
Organism: Piliocolobus tephrosceles; assembly: GCF_002776525.5. Taxonomy (NCBI): domain Eukaryota; kingdom Metazoa; phylum Chordata; class Mammalia; order Primates; family Cercopithecidae; genus Piliocolobus; species Piliocolobus tephrosceles. The sequence goes on along the minus strand of NC_045447.1, from coordinate 93,305,559 downwards.
AACATATTGTTATTGTTATTTTTAAGAGACTAGGTCTTGTTATGTTGCTCAGACTTGTCTCAAATTCTTGGGCTCAAGCCGTCCTCCTGCCTCAGCCTTATGAGTAGCTGGGATTACAGAGGTGCACCAAAGCATGTGCCCACCCCAATATATTTTTGAGGAAGCCCAAATCAGAAATTAGATTAGGGATTTCCAGAATCAGAAATTTGAACTAGGTCCTAGGCTGAAGGAGTAGAAGGTTGAACCTCCTGGGAATAAAGGGCTATAGGTGGAATGGCTGGATTCGGTAGCCCGGGTCATATTGTGGGGTTTATATTTTTCAAGGAAGATGATAACCAATATGGATTCTCATGAGTGCATAGATTAGGGTGCCTGGGGACTGGGCATTCTTTTCTATCACAGTCAAATGAGGTAAAGGAAAGGAAATGGGAGAATGGCACCAACATTCCCCATTTCCCCTGCAATTCAACCTCAGGTTATCTTTTCCTCTTGCACTCCTGATCTTCATTGACTAGCAAGCCTGACCTTCCTGAGTTCCTGTGTTTTTGTTTTGAAGTTCACCTTTCAGAGTCTACACTGAAACAATGACAGAGAGGGCGCCTACTCAGAAGAGGAACCAAGTCACTTGTGATTCTCAAGAGGATTGTTTGTTTAAGTCTGCAAGGCAGAGGGGGGCGTTTGCCTTAGAAACACTGCTGTAGCCAAGGGGTGTGAAATGTGACTCATAACAGCACTTAAACCCTGGCTCAGCACACTGGTGGCATGTTAGTGAAGAGAGGGAAACATTGCAGCAGCCACACCTCCAATCCCAGAGCATGAGTCCGTTGCCTTATAAATGATGTGGGTATTACTGACTGCGTGTGTGGACAACTCCCCTTCTATTGAGCATGCTTTAGGAATTTGGTCTTTGTGGGAAACAGAATGGGGGATGATGGATTAAGGTGGGGTAAAGACACAAGAAATAATCATGGACCAGCTTCATTGGCAAGCAAGGAGGAGTTTTTCCTTCCAAAGCCATCTGTTTTAAGGAGTAGATCTTAGGATGGTGAGCTCTTTTATGGGGCAATTACATGTCTCCACTTGGTGTTTTCACTTTTCTTTTTAGTCTTCCCCAGTGCTGATTGTTTGCTGCCAGAAGCAATTTATAAAACACCTGTCAATCACCTCGAAGCCTTTCCCAATGACAGTGGCTTATCTCCTCTGTAGATCTCTATGGTGCTTTGTCAGCATGGCTATTCCCCCAGCCCACCCCTCCCAGAGGCGTCCTGTACACTGTGTTAGGACTCAAAACCTCTACTCACTGGAGCCTTTATTCTGATAATTAAATTTACAAGGAATATTTGTGTATTTCAACCACAGATCCTATCAATGTTTTAAAAAATATTTTTTAAATGTCTTACAAGTAATAAAAACATACACCATTTTGGAAGTCGCACCTATAATTAATTGTATCTTCTTGGACTATATCCAGTAAAGTTGTATCTTTTCTTTTTGACTGATATAGTCTTTTCTAACTTGTAATGGGGACTGAGGAAAAAACTTATGGGTGACATGGAAGAGTTCCAGAAATAATTCTTAAAGGATTTACTGCAACTTAGTTTATTTTACCAAGATACCAAGATGAAATGTCCCATCAAAACCAGAAACTTCTTCTTCTTCTTTTTTTTTTTTTAACTAATATTAAAGACAGAGTGCTATGTATAGAGGGGGAAATGGTGAATGAATGAAAGAATGAGTGAATCTAAACGAATCAGCTGACCTACTGCAGAACTTGATTGAATTGAATATTTTGAAGTTGATTTAAATTTCTCAAGAAATTCCACAGTCCTGGTTGAAGGTATTGAATACTAAAGTATTCTGGTGGTCCACAATCAGTGTAATTTTCAGACTCTTCACTACACACTGTTATCAGAAGAGAAACTTACACAATCGAGTTAACTTCTACAATATCTCCTCGCGTGTGAGCTGAGGTCATGAGATGGCTACACAAGAAGCCCCATGACCTTGAGGAAGTCTTTATGTACTTCTCACAAACATAAAAGAATGGATCAACAAAGACTGGTTGGAAGGTGTAAAAAACACTGGATTCAGTCAAGTTATTTTGAAAACACTTTACTAAATTTAGAGGAATATATCGTTTCTGAGCAGTTGTTTGCAAAATAAACAGTGTTTTTCACTTTGTTTGTACCCCAACCACCGTGTGTTTGTAGACACAACTGAAGTGCCTACATATGTGGCTCCTGAGAAGGGAGTCAATGACTGACAGGGAGAGGGCTTTAAGAGTTGATTGCTATGATGATAGACTAGCACACTTGAAGAAGTGGTTCACTAAAGAGACTCCAGCGGCTGGAAAGAGTGGGTGAACATGCTGTGTGGAGCACAGCTGATCCATTCACCCTGACCAGCTTCACAACCTGTAAAGACTGTGATCTGGCCAAATTGTCTGGAAGGATGGCAACCATTTTGGAAATGGCAAAAAGATGAAGGAACTAACTATTCAGGTTCTCTTATCCTTCTTCTTTTTTTTTTCCCTCGTGTTCTCTCATACAGAAATGTATTCAATGTGTTATAGACAGAAAGAATTGCAGTCCTTAAAGGTTAAGTCTAGTGATTTTTCAAGTTCGTTTTAACAGTAGAAAAATTACTCCCACATGGATTCCCAGTCAGGATTTCTAAATATGAGAAAAGGAGAAGGAGAGCTCTGGATGAAATAAAGTTGACAGGTCCAACGTTTAGTCACCTTAGCTTTCTCCTCTCCCTAACCATATCCCTCCCCCCAACCTCCAGGCTGCTGAGAAATCTCCTGGAACTCATATCCAAGAGAATATCTCTGTTGGCTTCAAAAGGAAATGACCACAAATTATCTGCAGTCAATAACTTTACTTTCACATGCTTGAATATTTCAGAGAATAAACTTGGAGGATGTTTTAGTCTTTGTGGAAAGGGGTGAGAGTTCATCCCTTTCTAGCTCTTGTACTCCAGGGATATTTTTACATAGCACAAATTTTATTTCATATGTCTTTTCGAGGCACATAAAACCATCTTTTAAGAATCTTAAGTCACATTAAAATTTTATTTTGCTTTAATATATATTTCAAAATTCTAAAATGATTCCCAAACATAAAACCTTCTGCCTGGTATAGGGGAGTAAACAAGGGCTTTGACTTACGGCTGTATCAGCTCTGTGAAAGAGGAAAAGTGGCTTACCATCTTCTAGTTTCCTCATCCATAAAATGGGAATACCACCTGTGGTAGCTGAATGATGTCCCCCATAGATGTCCACGTTCTAATCCCAGAACCTGTGAATATGCAACTTGTATGGAAGGGACTTTGCAGATGTAATTAAGCTAAGGATCTTTGTGGGCCCTAAATGTAATCACAGGTATCCTTATAAGAAGATGAGGCAGAGGCAGAGACAGAGCAAGGTACTTGACTACAGAAGAGAATGCAATGTGATTAGAGTGATGTGGCACAAGCCAAGGAATGCCAGTAACCTCCAGAAAATGGAAAAGACAAGGAACAGCTTCTCCCCTGGAGCCTCCAGAAGGAACCAGCCCTGCCACCTCCCTGATTTTTAGCTCCAGAGTTTCATTTCGGACTTCTGGCCTCCTCAACTGTAAGAGAAAAAGAAATTCTGTTCTTTTAAGCCACTATGTTTGCAATTTGTTGCAGCTGCAATAGGGAACTGATACATGTGTCATGGATGATTTTTGTGATACATGTTCAAAGTGCCAGTTTACACAGTAGGTTTTAGCAAAGAGTGTTATTGTCATTTTTTCTTCTGGATAAAACACATGTAACTTGAAAAATAAATTTTGTTCATAAATTAAATCACTGAATGCCTACAGAAAGACTTAACTACTCAGTGATTTGCCAAAATGTGACAAGGCATTAATGAATACACAAACAAGTCTTTAGAGTGCCAGGGGAGAGAACATTATTATAGACACCTGGTTTTGTTGAATTCATGTGTCAAGAGCTCTTTTCCTCATACACGTTTTGGTGCCTATTTTCTTGAATGCCATTGGGGTTCCCTGGATTACAAAGGGTTTGCTACACATAATTTTCTATAGTGGATTCACTCTCCTAATTATGTTTAGGAGAGGCTGATTTTTAAATGTGTTTGAATTTTTGATTGATGATGGCAGGAGAGGGAGAAGCCCACCCACATTTCCCCATCATGCACGAAGTCCTCACAGGTGGTGCTTTAAGAGCTGACCGCATATATTTTGAGTTAGAAATGCAAAGACAAATTTGCAAATATGTGTGTATGAGTAATGTTTGTGAGTCCTCATTATATAGTTTTTAATTTGAAATTATATGAGAAAGAACTAACATTTGAAGGATGTTCATGTTCTATTTGGCAAAGCAAATATATTGTGGGAGAAAATTAGGTACTGGAATAAATGATGATATTCTCCTTTTCAAGTGAGTGGCATATAATCATCTCTCTTGATTCCTGGAGATGGTTCAGCCTTCAGGATATTTGTTTATGATTTATAGGTCTTTCTAGTCATTCCTATTGGAAACCCTGTAAGCTGAAGGTGTAGAACTATTGGTTCTTAATAGTTAGGTTTATTCCCTTAACAGGTATTTGCAATAGCAATCAGGCCATTCCTCACTGAGAAATATCTTCAATATTAACTTTATAGATAGACTTGTTTTCCTAGATTTATAAATACAGTAAATGGGATATTCCTTTCAATCTTTATTATGTTTTATTCAGTTTAAGGCACTGTTCATAAAACACAAGTAAAAGGAGGAAAATATGGATGATAAGCATTCTTCATCTATTCTACAAAATTTGATAGCCTGATGTTTGCTTGAAACAACTTAATCATTTCTTTCTAAGATGAAACAGTGTTGTACATTCCATCTTGCTTCATCATGTGAACATAATGAAGGTCGAGGAAAACATTAAGAGAGATTACAGGTTGCTGCGTTTTCCTGGATGGAGGCAGTTTTCTTCCTTTTTCTTTCATGACACTTCCAAAGAGGGCTCTCTTTACCTTACCAAATGCAGATCTTTTGTAAAAAGAAGTGGTCAGTTAAAATACAGCCATTGTTCTGCTCTCAGCATACCAAGAAAATGAGTGTGTCGGGTGAAGGATAAATGAATACGAGGTGTTTGGAGGTTGTTTGAAAGGAGACCACACTGCCTATCTTTATTTAACGCTTAATGAACAAACTAAACAAATGTCAAGGGGAGAGTTCTTAGAAAGTTTTCGAAAAAGTAGAGATGTGATTCCATTCACATCTTTGGGAATTAGAAGGCCACAGATCTCAGGATAAGTTTTTAAAAATCTTGAACTATCTACAAGAACTTTTTTTTTTTGCTTTTATTTTCAAAAATGTCAAGAGCAAACATTCCAAACAGTTTCTAACAGTCCCACTCCCGGCAAAGCTCAGTTCCTGAGTGTGTGTCCAAGGACCCCAACCCTGCCATTCATGTCTTTTCTTTCCATGCACAGCCATGGAAGTCACGTGACACTGAACAATTAAGAGAAATAGTTCAAGCTTTTAAAATGTTCCCCTTGTTGGGGCTCAGAAAACGACACCCCAAAATATGATGCCTTGGCGTGCTAAGTACTTTGAACTTTAGGAGATTGGAAGGCCTCAGAAGCAGACTTAGAAGAAAAGTTCTCTTGGACTTCCCCTGCCTTCCTGTCCCCCTCCCTATTTCTCAGCCAAAGTGAGTCATAGAAACCAGAATTCCTCTTCCCCAGGGTGGATTGTAGAAGCTAAATCTCCTCTCCCCCAAAGATGGCCATAAAACTTAGAAAGGTTACTCTCCCCCTTCTGTCTTGAAGATTCGTATTCCAGAGGGGTCCTGCCGTGCACCTTGGGGGAGGGAATGCTACACAGAGGGGCCAAGAAGGATCTGAACAATCAGGTCTTGCTGGGTTTTCCCCTTCAGTCTATTAGCAATAGGTCATACCATTTCGTTTGATTTTATTTCTCTACGATTGTCCAATCTTCATTAAGCTAAGCATAAAAATAGACAGTTTTCCCTGGGCCATTGAGTCTTCATTTTTTGAAATCTCCTGTGTCATTTAGAACCTTGATTGAGTAAACTTGTTATGCTTTTTTCTTGTTAACTTGTCTTTTGTTATAGGAGTGTCAGCCATGACCTTTATGATGGGTGAGAAAAGGTATCACACATTTTTCTCCCCATACTCTTAAAGTTCTATGATAGAATTAAAGTAAAAGCAACCATTTTTATTTGTCAATTAAAAATTTAAAAAATTATTTAGAGCATTTTAATATTTTGTGTATTCATTTTGAATTTATTTATTTATTTTTGAGACAGGGCCTTACTCTATTACTCAGGCTGGAGTACAGTGGTGTGATCACTACTTATTGCAGCCTTGACTTCCCATGCTTAAATGATCCTTCTGCCTCAGCCTGGGACCCCAGGTGTGCACCACCATGCCTAGCTGTTATTTTTATATTTTTTAGAAACAAGACCTTGCTATATTGCTCAGGCTGGTCTCAAACTCCTGGCCTTAAGTGATCCTCCTGCCTTAAGTGGTCCTCCCACCTTGGCTTCCAAAAGTGTTGGGATTACAGGTGTGAACCACTGAGCTTGGCTCTAATTTTGTTTTAAATTGTTTATTTTTGAATGCTGACACATGTCTATAAAACACAAAAAGATACTAGAAAGTAAACCTACCTTTTACTCCTGTCCTCCTCTGGCCACCTTGGTTTCCAGAAGTTAATATCTCTATCTGTTTTTAGTGTAACTTTCCAAACTCATTCTATACATATACAAACATGTTTTACAGATGACCACATATCTTAAATTTTATCTTACATCTTTTTTTCACTTAAGAATACAGCCCTTGAACAACATGGGTTTAAACTCTGTGGGTCAACTTACATGTGGATTTTCTTCTGCCCCTGCCATCTCTGAGATAGGCAGACCAACCCCTTCTCTTCCTCCTCCTCCTCAGCCGACTTCATACAAAGACAAGAACGAATACTTTTACGATGATTCACTTCTATTTAGTGAATAGTAAGCATATTTTCTCTTTCTTAGGATTTTCTTAATAACGCAATAGTAAGCATATTTTCTCTTTCTTAGGATTTTCTTAATAACGCTTTCTTTTCTCTAGATTATAAGGATATACATACTATATTATAAGGATATACATATTATAAGAATACAGTATATAATGCATATAACATAAAAAATATGTGATAGTTGACTCTCAATGCTATGAATAAGACTTCTGGCTATAGGTGGAATTTTGACTATGGGGAAGGTCAGCACCCATAATCCTGTGTTGTTGAAAGGTCAACCGTATGTCTTATTCCAATCATTGTATGTAGAGCTATCTCCTTCTTTTAAAAGCTGTATATTTTATTATAAAGAAGTATGGTCATACTTTGGTAACCTTGGCAGATTGGTTCCAGGACATTCAGGAATACAAAAATCTGTAGATACTCAATATCTTATATAAAATGATGTAATATTTGCATATAACCTAGGGACATTCTCTTGTATACGTTAAACCATCTCTAGATTCTTTATAATACTTAATACAATGTAAATGCTATGTAAATAGACTGTATTTTTAAACTTGCAATGTACTTTTTTATTGTTTTTATTTATTTATTTATTTGTGTGGATAATTTCAATCTTCAGTTGGTTGGTCCCACAAATGTGGGATCTACAGATATAGAGGGCTGTTCTACCACAATTTGTTTAAGAAATGCCCTGTAGATTTGTCTTTAGTTATTTATAGCTCTTGACATTACAAACAACTTTGCAATGACCTTGAAAATACATAATCTTAGCCATGTGACAGTGCATTAATAGGAGAACTACCTAGGTGTGTATTTTCTGGGATAAAAGGTATTTGTATTTTAAATTCTGATAGATCTTGTTATATTACTGTTCAAAGAGATTGTATCAATCATTCATATATGAGAATGTCTGCTTCATAAACTCTCACCAATACAATGTTTTACTAAACTCTTTGATATTTGGCCACACTGAAAAATTGCATTTTGGCAGTTCTCTATTTCTGAGTAAAGTTAAGCATTGCATCATGTCTCTAAAAGTCATTTCTTCTTCTTTTCCTTCTCCTTCTCTTTCTTCTTCTTTTCTTCTTCTTTCTCTTCTTCTTCTTCTTTTTTTTCCCCTACAGACAGGGTCTTGTTTTGTTCACCAGCCTGGTCTCGAACATCTGGCCTCAAGCAATCCTCCCTCCTGGATTTATCTCTATAGATCTTTCTACTGGGTCGCTAGTCTTATTGGTTTGCAGGTATTCTTTACATATTAACAGCATTAGACCTTTGTGATATGTGTTGAAATATTTTCTCTACTTTTTCATTTGTCTAAAACATTTTTGACTTTTTAATTATATTTATGATTTTCTTTTGACTTTATTTTTGACATTTTTTGTCACACAGAAATTTCTGAGTTTTAGGCCAGGTATGGTGGCTTATGCTTGTAATCTCAGCGCTTTGGGAGGCTGAGGTGGGAGGATCGCTTGAGATCAGGAGTTTGAGATCTGGCCAACATGGCAAAACTCGTCTCTACTGAGAACACAAAAAGTAGCTAGGTGTGGTGGTGCACGCCTGTAATTCCAGCTACTCTGGAGGCTGAGGCACGAGAATTGCTTGAATCTGGGAGGCGGAGGTTGTAGTAAGCCTAGATCACATGAATGCACTCCAGCCTGGGTGACAAAGTGAGACTCTGTCCAAAAAATAATAATAATAATAATAATTTTTTGAGTTTTATTATATATGGTTAAATTTATCTTTTATTGGTTCGGAATTTTTTGTGTACTTAGAAATGCTGCCCACTTTGATATTATTAAAAGTAGTTTTCCCATGTTTGTTTTCTGATACTATTGTTTTCATTTTTTACTAGAAATATTGCATACATCTAAAATTTAAATTAGTATAAAGAGTAACAACTTTTAGATCTTTCCATACCTATGATTTTTTTCTGTTTCTTTACTCTTTGTTCATTTCCGTATTATTTACTTTGACTTTTTTCAAACCTTAGGCTCCATGTTTCTTAATATGTCTTCAGAAATGTCTATTCTCATTCATTCTCCTTCTTAGTTTTCTTTTATGTGATTATTTTGTGTGTGTGTGTGTGTGTGTTTTCCTGCTCCCTGAGTTCTGTGTGCTCGTTTTGTTCTTTGGCTATCTAGCCATAACTTCTCCAATTTTTAGGACATGTGCTTTTGGACCTTGTATATAGTTTTAAAATTTTTCTGTTGATCTAGTCTGTCCAAATTTTCATATATTCACAGCACTGTCTCCATAGTGTGTTTTATACATTTGCTGTTTGTTTTTTGCATTACATTTGTTTTATATTACTAGAAGAAATGTCCTTTGTATAATTCCTTATACAAAGGTAATGCAGTACCTTTGTATAATTCCTGTGCTTATTCGTTTTTGGCTATTACTTAATTTTTGATAAGGTGTATTTACTGGGGCTTCATGTGGTGAGAAGAATGAAGATCATGTTCTAGGCTATAAGAATCCCACTTAAGAAAGTGAGATAATGTGAGAGTGAGAAATTTCTTTTAGCATTTACTTTTCCTAACAACATTTGACACTGCAGAATTAGTCACAATGCTGAGCTTTTCTTCTTCACTAGCTTGACAAACAGACTATGTCTTGCCAATGTGACTGGTTAGTGTGTTTCTTGAAACTTAGCAATGCTTTAGTTCTAGGAAAGTTATTGTCATCTTATTGTTCCAGAAAGGGGACGTTTGTTCATATCTCTCAGTTTAGGCCAGTGATTATGAAGAACTGTTCTTTGGGGCAGTCTCTGAAATCTGGAATCATAGGCATGCTCTTTCTATGGCATCCCTCTTGGACCTTCAATGCATTGATTAGCCTTCCCTTGAATTTTTTATTCTGGGTTATAGATGTTGTATGGCTAATCTTATGTGTAAAATTGACAGAGAGTGAGGTGCCCAGATATTTGGTTAAAAATTATTTCTGCATGTGTCTGTGAAGATGCTTCTGGATAGATTAATATTTGAACTGATAGACTGAGGAAGACAGATTGCCCTCCCCAATGTGCATGGCCCTCATCCAATGCATTGAAGGACTAGAAGAAAAGGCTGAGTAAGAAAGAATTTTTTCTCTCTCTCTGTCATTGAGCTGGGACATTGATCTTCTTCTGCCTTTGAATTCTGTCTCGAACTAGAACTTACACCATAGGCTCTCTTGGTTCTCAGGACTTCAGACTCAGACTAGAATGGTGCTATTGGTTCTTCTGGATCTCCAACTTGATGGTTACAAATCTTGGTACTTCTCAGCCTCCATAATCGTATGAGCCAGTCAATTTCTTATAGTAAATCAATGTCAATATCTATCTATAGCTCTATATCCAGAATCAATATGGTTCTGTTTCTCTGGAGAACCTAGACTAATATAGATGTCTCCAAAATTTGTAAAGAATGAGCTTAAGTTTCTGTTTCTCAGTCTTCTTGTTGCTGTTCGGTGATTTTGAAGAGGAGAAAGGTAAAACCACCACTTTTATTCAGCAATTCAAAATTAGAATCTAAGATCACACCTCAGGCTACAAGAAAATCTTTTAAACATTTATGGTTGTGAGTAAAAGTATTTTTAGCCTGTGGGCACTTCAAGGACAGTAAATATGTATCAACTTTCATGTTACAGCCCAAGGATTAGTATGTACAGAAGTTATATCAAAGATGAACTGAAAGCCACTGCCACCAAGGCTAGCTTTCTGACACCTGAGAGATTTACTCTAATAATTTACTAGAACAAACATCTGGCAATACTATCCTTACAAAACAACATGGTATCTTTATTCTTGTTCTTATAACATAAACATTTACTTTTTATCTTCATTTCTATGTCCTTATCCTGCAAGGGAAGGGGAATCTAATATTTACAGATCACCTATTATATTTTGGCATAAGTGATTTTGAGGCAAGTTCATATTTGCTTGCAAAACCACTAATTGCACCTTAAGAATCTGGTATCCCAAAGAGAAATAGTGAAACCAGTTGTACCATTTTGACAAGACTGCCAAATTCTACTTTTAACCATGGTAAAAATCAGTATACATAAAGGAATGAAGAAACATGCTTTTATGCCCACAATTTTGAAGGAATGATAGGAGTGGGTGCAAGCATTTGAACATAAATTCTTGATACTTGCATACACTGAAACCAGTCTAGAAGTAAGCTAACAACAGTTTGTCTGTTCTTCATGTACTGGAAGATTCTTAAGATGCAACAGTGTGGTGGCAACCCTGTCAGGAGGAGGAAGAAATGGATGACTATAGATCCTCGCCAAGTGTCTAAAAACAGTGTTCAAAATTCCACCCTTCAACCTGAGGAGATGAATAACTGAGATCACATTATACCTATATTTCCTGAAGTGAAAACTGTCAACATTACTGTCACTGAGAATGTTCTGACTGAGTTGGAAGGAGATTTTTGGCACTTCACAATCTGTTAGCTCGTATTTCCATAGCTCTGGGGAAATGGCCTCAATGCTTCAAAACCCAATACTTGGATTGTCAGGGAGAAATCAGGGTCAGAAGTAGAATCATTGATCCAATACTTTCAAAGTTCCAGAAGAAAGAAACAATATATGGTGTCAACAGAACTGACGAAGAAAGAAAGGGAAGGTATTTTTGAATATTCATTATTTGATGTCTATTTATTAAGTGCTATTCCATGCACTATTCCAGATGCTGCAAATATAAGAGTGAGAAAGCAAATCTCCTACCCTTAAGAAACTTACATTCATGCTTTGTGAATTTATGTAGTGATGGGGATAGGAGAGATGATATGAACATATAGTATACAAGTAAAAAAAAAAAAAAGGCAATAAAATAGATGGAGCATAGAGAGTGATTAGCGTGATGGTGGTTCTTTAGAAAGGGTAGTAGAGGAAATGTAGGCATACAGGAGCACATTAAGCCAGCTCCTGAGCTGGGGAGATGATGCATACACACCATTTGGCTTTAAATTTGACCTTCTTTCCAACAAAGATGAAACTGTGTGTGGATACTACCTACGTATTTTGGGAGAAGAACCCTGAATTAAAACATTTCTATCTATAAAAGAGTCATATAATACAGACATGTAATACGGAAGTAATAAAATGTCTAAATGCTAGAACTATTTTGATTCTGGTTTGGCAGTAAGTTTATTTCGTAGTGTAATGAGGCTTGACTTCAGATAGATAATGCCTTTGCTTGATACACTAGCAGAAGAACATTGCTGAGATCTTCATTTTAAGGTTTGTAATCTAAAGGAATAAACAACCTGCCTTAGTACAAATACTATGCAAAACATTAGTAACTGAATTGCCAGTACCTTAAAACTACAATGTGTTTTAGAAAGGGGAATACACACACTCACACACACACAGACACACATATACATGTATGCAATATTTTTTTTCTTTTCCCAGGAAATCAGAATGCCTCAGGAACTTTTCCTCAGACATTCTCAAAGCAATGTCTTTGGGCTGAGATTAAACATAGCACATTCATTAAAAAAATGTTCAGTGTTGTTGTTTCTAGGTAGCCCTGCTGCCAGGTATGGTGGAGAAGCCACCTGGGTTTAAGTTCTTTTTCTCTTGAGTGATTTTTGTCCTTACACTTTCAGAAGTTTATTGAGCTGGTGCTTCTCCTCTGCCTGACTTATCACAACACATTCTTGGGACAGACTCTGGCATTCATTAGTCTTAAGGTAAAAATGACTGATAACAGCTTAAAGTATTTATTCTCCAGTGGACAATTGTATTTTCATTAGGATCAAAAAACAATTCAAACCGTAGAATTTCAGATACCACAAAAGGAAAATAGGAGGAACCTCTTGGAAATTATGAAGGCAGTTTTATAGTCTACTTATTTCTAAGGTCAGCTGCTTTTGAGCAATTGAAAACAGTACTTTCCGTAAACTGTCAGGAAAACTTAACTACCATTTTAATGATGAACAAAATAAAATGCATGTCTGCTGGGTTTTCTCATAGCCTTAGCTTTCTTCTCTACCTCATGGCCATGCAAGTTCTGACATGCACTGAAGTAATTAAATACCATGAAGCATCCTCCAATTTTGTTCATGCTCAGCCAAATTCATATCTTCTTCCACACCTCTCAGGAGGTGTGGAGCCAGAGCCTGAAGGAAGATTGCACACATTAGTCCCTCCAAAAATGATGAGCTAGTCATCATCCAAGTAACGTTTCTTCCGGAGCAGGGCCACTTCCATAGTATAGTCACAGTGTATGAGGGGACTTCTTCCTGAAAATTTTGTCCTAGTGAACTTTGGTTAAAATAAACATCAAAGGAAACCTTAGCAAAAAGAAGGAGGAATAATATGAATAATAACAACAGGAGGCATGATTGTTAAGCATTTTATTCCTGCTATCTCACATAGTCCTCGCAATGAACTATGAGACCGATATTGTTATACGTCCCGTCTTATCCATGGGGGATACGTTCCAAGACGCCCAATGGATGCCTGAAATCTCGGATAGTACTGAATCCTAAATATTCTGTGTTTTCTCTTACATATACATACCTATGATAAGTTTAATTTATAAATTAGGCACAGTAAGAAACTACCGAAAACTAATAATAAAATAGAACAACTATAACAAAATACTTTAATAAAAGTTATATCAAGTGGTTTCTTTGTCTCAATATCTTACTGTATTGTATTCACCCTTCTTCTTGTACTGATGTGAGATGGTAAAATGCCTGTGTGATGAGATGAAGTGAGATGAATGATGTAGACACTGTGATGTCGTGTTAGGCTAGTACATTTATTTATTTATTTATTTATTTATTTATTTATTCATTCATTCATTCATTCATTCATTCATTCATTCATTTAGAGATGGACTCTGGCTCTGTCCTCTAGGCTGGAGTGCCATGGCACAATCTCTGCTCACTGCAGCCTCCATCTCCTGGATTCAAGCGATTCTCCTGCCTCAGCCTCCAGAGTAGCTGGGAGTACAGGAGCACCACCATGCCCGCCTAATTTTTGCATTTTTAGTAGAGACAGGGTTTCACCATGTTGGCCAGGCTGGTCTTGAACTCCTGACCTCAAGTAGTCTTCCTACCTTGGCCTTCCAAAGTTCTGGGATTACAGGCATGAGCCATCATGCCTGGCTTATGTATGTATGTATGTATGTATGTTTACTTCAGAGACAGGGTCCTGCTCTCTCACTTAGGCTGGAGTGCAGTGGCACAGTCACAGCTCACTGCAGCCTCCCCCTGGGCTCAAGCAGTTCTTCTACTTCAGCCTCTCAGAGTAGCTGGGCCTAGAGGTGCATGCCACCATGCCTGGCTAGGCTACTACTGACATTTTGACAATAGTCAGAAGGAGGGTCATCTGCTTTAGGTGATCCTGGATCACTGAGTGAGGATGTCTCTGGTTGGATGTCAGAAGCAGATGACATAGATGACTAACAGGCAAATAGCACAGACAACATGGGTATGTCAAACAAAGGAATGGTGCCTGTCCCAGGAAGGCAGAGTGGATAATGTGAGATGTTATCACCCTACTCAGTATGGCGTGCAATTTCCAACGTATGAACTGCTTACTGTTGGAATTTTTTATTTAATATTTTGAACCATGATGGACCCCGAGTAACTGAAACTACAGAGAGCAAAACTGCTAACAAGGAGGGACTACCGTATACCTATTTTACAGATGGGGAAATAGAGGCACAGTGTAATGATGTGACTTGCCGCAGATCACATACACATTCTATTGTTTGAGCTTGTTTTTTTGATCCTTGTGGAAATATAAATGCCCATTAGGGAGTAAATACTTTAAGCTGTTATCAGTCATTATTTCCTTGGTACTAATGAAGGTCAGAATGTGTCTGGAGAATATGTTATGATAAGTCAGGCAGAGGAGAGGAAGCACCAGCTCAATAGGCATCAGGGAATGACATTTAAACTTACACGCAGCTGACTCCAAATCTGTTCCTTGGTCTCTCATGTATGCTGAGGACGTGAGCATCAGTGGAAGGAGATGGGAGTATTTATGTCAGGCCTTCCCAGGTGGGTGCTTGTTCCCTAGACCCCAGGTATGGCATTTTATTCCTGTTGCTACCTTAAAGTAGTTTCTTAATGAAGGCATTACCCCGAGGATGAAGATGAGGACAAAAATAATAATAACAGTGATTCTTTTTTTTCCTGCCCCTTACCTTGCATTTCCTTAACATTTTCATCAAATATTTTGGTTAGTACTTGTCCTAATACATATTCACTGTCACCACACTATGAGCTCCTTGATGGTGAGGACCATGATTTTGTTTCCTTTTTTTCCTTTCGTCTTCTTATTTTATCCCCTTCCTACTTGCCTTTGTTGTTTTCTTTCATCCTTCCTTCCTTTTTCCTACTAGGGAGGCCTGTAAGAATCTATGTTGGAACTCGACCCCAGAGTCAGTGGGTTTTTAGTACTAATAGTGAACCCAAAGCTCACTGGTTTATACTGTAGCCTTTTATTCTTTATGTTTCTTTAAATGTTCCGTCGGATAATGGCTTTTCATATGGTTGATGTTGCCACCTGCTGACCTCTTCTGTGGACTTCTGCCTTGAATATTTTAGTCTTCTGCTATGATTAGAGTATTATTTGATAAAATTGGAATGATTTGTTTTCTTATATTTGATGTGTAAGATTTGTGTACTTTAACATGCATTAAAGTTTAATATTGTGGAAGAACATGACTCAGAATATCCCTGGTGCCAAATCACAGAGAGAATTTTGACTGTAAGAGAGCTTTCAGGTGTTGATTGGTGGGTGATGCCTGTTAATGATAGGAAAAGCCCATGGAGGAAGATGAGATCACCAGCTGAATGTTGTGACTGCAAACATCTCCAAATTATTCCTCTTAATAATGGTCCCTAATGCTCATAGATAGAAAGGTGTTGTTACAATGATGGGATAATGACACTGCAATATGCCGATGAGTCCAACCTGTAAATACTTCTCTGAAAGCCTAGTCCTGTGAGAAGGGTGAGAAATGAAGAGTTATCTAGTCCCATGAGTCTAGATGAATATTGACCACATTTTCCTGATAACCACAAGGAAGCCGAAAGCACTTGGGTTCAGATGTGGTGGGAGAGAGGTCTCATGGTTCTACCGATACCTACATAATTATTCATTTATGAATGAGATTACAGGAGATTACAATACAGGATGATTTGTACTTTGTTAAAGGATAAGCAAAGGTTCAATAAGCACCCATAGAATGGGCCTCATGCACATGCGGATGGGTTAAGAAAGGCTTCAGGAAGAAGTGATGTTTTAGATTAGTTGTGAGCATAATGTAGGAATTTGCCAGGTAAAGGATGAAGAATGGGGCTGGGAAAGATGTAACAGACTTTGAAAGGGAGTTATAGAGAGTTTAAAATAGTCCTGAGAATCAAGTAATAACAAAGAATGAAAAGAGGCCTAAATTTAGCAACGAAGAGTTTGTAATGATCTTGGAAAAGTGTTCTTGTCTTTGGAATTAAGGAAGGAAAGATATACGATAACCTATGAGGACTGCATAGCCGATGAAAAAGTGGAGATTAAATTTTGGAAGGTTTACCTATGAAACGGATGATAGTGTTGGGGTGGTGATGTTTTTAAGGGAGCTAAAAATTTTGGAGCTATGCTTTTTATTGAAGTATTACATATATGCAGTGAATGAACAGAAGCATGATGAATTTTCTTAAAGTAACCATTCTCTAGACCAAGACATGGAAGGTTTAGCTCTTCGGAGGCCTCCCTCATCCTCCTTTCCAGTCATTTTCCAGTTCCCAAAGGTAGCTACTCTTGTATCAACATAGACTGGTTTTCCTGCTTTTGGATTTTATGTAAATTGAGTCATACAGTGCGTGCTTTTTGTTTCTGGTATTTTTACTCAATGTCCTATCTATGAGATTCATTCATGCTATCAGAGTCATATTTTGGTCTTTTATGTTGCTGTCTAATGTTCTATTTTATTATTAGTTCACACTTTCTAATCTACTATTGATGAACATTTATGCCATTTCCATTTTTATTTGCTGTGAAAAAATAATGTTGCCTTGCAAATTATTACACATATGTTTTGTTATATGCTAGTATGTGTTTCTCCTGGACATATAGGCAGGGGTGTAATTGCTGGTTAAGAAGAGATGAGTGTATTCAGCTATAGTAGAAACAGTCAATTGGTTTTCCAAAGTGGTTGTACCAATTTTTAACTCCCACTAGCAATATATGTTTCATTTTCTCCATATCCTCACCAACGTTTGCATTATTTTGGCTGTCCTGGTGGGTATGTGGTGATATGTCATTATAGGTTTACTTGCATATCTCTGATGGATAATCATATAGGACATCTTTTTAGAAGTGTTTTGACCATTTAGATATCCTGTTTTATAAACTGATTCTTCAAGTCTTCTGCCCAAATTTAAAAGTTGGATATCTTTCTGCCTTTCAAAATTGTTTTGTAGATGTTCTTTTTTTACAACAAGAAATATTTGACTGCAGGCAACTGCTCCAAAAACTCAAGTAATAATGGGAACTAACATAGACTGTCAGATACTCTTCTCAATATTTAATACACATTAATTTACTTAATCTGCACAAGTCAACTCTGAGATAGAGACTGTTGCCATCTTCTCTCTTTTAAAGGTGGGAAAATTGAGGAATGGATATATTCCAATTCATGTGCCCAAGATCACATTAATAGTAAAGGTCAGAGCTGGGATGTGGATGTAGGCGGTCTCCTCCTGGAGCCCTTGTGCTTAACTGCTATGCCACTGTGCACTAGGATGTAATGGATGGAACAAGGATACTGAGAAAGAATGCTTGGGATCCAGGGCACAGATGGGAAAGTTAGTTAGGAGGAGGGACATGCCTAGGAAGTTAAGAGGAAAGCTGAGAACAGGTGTGGGAACTCCGTGGATGGAGGGTGACAGGAAGCTGAGTGAATTCTCACTGGAGAGTTTTTATTCTCTTTAATCAAGCAGGAGGCAACATCCTGTGTGAGAGTAAAGAGGTGGTGAGAACTTAAGAAGAATTGAAAAGATTTAGATGGACGCTTTTGAAAATGGAATACTGACCCACTGGAAGGCAGGGAAGGATTCCTGGGCACACATGAATACTAATTTCAGATTAGAGACTACGAATCTCCTGTAGGACCAATCTTCGTGCTTGTTTGATTGACACTAGCAGAGTTTAGTACCCTATCCTGCATCCCAAGAAAATGCTTTTAATGATTCAGGGTTAGATTTTTTTGCTTTCAGATGTATCGTGTGGACTTGAAGTTCAGGGGAATTTGGACTATTTGGAATAGGGCCAAAGAGACAGTAGATATGGGAATTGGGCTGGAGAGAGATTGGCATGCAGACAGGAGCAGCGATAGGGAAAGACAAAGGGTCCAATGACTTCAAATCTACATAAGGTCTGAATATCCATGGTAAATGAATGAGAGGGCTGGGAGGATAGGAAATGGTGATTGGAGATAGCATATTTGAAATTGTTCTTTCTCTTATAGAGCAGTCTTGATAAGGCACGAGGAGTGATCATGGAAGTCCAAGACTGAAGTGAGGGTCAGTGGAGTGAAGATGAAGCTCATTGAAACTGAGGAGGTCAGGAAATAATTGAGAGGCCAGGTTGTTAAGTGGGTTGTCCATAGGGAAACTGAAGACACACTGAGTATTGAGAGAAGTTGGAGACAGAGGGGAAGATGAGTCCAAGTCTTAAATAAATGTGGGAATCAGCTGCGAGTTGTATGGGTGACTGTGAAAAGAGAGGACAAGACACGAAAGAGAAGTGAATGCTGCAGCCAAATGACAAAATGCAAAAAGACAGGGTTTAAAAATGAGGGTGGTAGAATAAAGCTTGAGAAGAACTATAATATTTATCTCTTGGAACTTGGTTAGCACAATTTCTGGCATATCAAAAGCCGCCACCAAATGTTTGTAGAAGTAAATTCAGAAGAAAGAGTTGAAAGAAGGAAACTGGAAGTGATCTGAGGAGAAGAAAGAAGAAAGTGAGAATGGAGGAAAGGCCAGATAAGTGGCAGACTAATTTTGAGAACAGATACATGGGCAGTCCATTCGTTGATAATTTCCTCCTTATTCTGGTTTATTACTTTTTAGTGCTTTTAAAACAGAGATAGAGAGTTCTAAGGTATTCCTTTCACATCACATCACAGCAAACTTCAAAATAAAACAAGTCTTATCACATCTTCCAAATTTGGGGATTAATCTTACTAAAGACACAGCAGTGGCTGCAACCACACAACAACTAATGCATAATGCATCAGACACAGTCCTCAGTGCTTTACAGTTTTTAAAAATATATTTATTTATTTATTTATTTACTTATTTGAGACAGAGTCTTGCTCTGTCACCCAGGGTGGAATGCAGTGGCGAGAACATAGATCACCGTAACCTAAAACTTTTGGGCTCAAGCAATCCTCCTGCCTAGGACTACAGGTGTGCTACCATGCCTGGCTAATTTTAAAATTTTTCTGTGGATTCTTGCCCAGGCTAGTCCTAATCTCTTGGCCTTAAGTGATCCTCCTGACTGGGCCTCCCAAAGCACTGGGATTATGTGTCTGAACTGCCACAGCCAGCCAGCTTCTTAATCCGTTAAAAAATCTCCTCAGGAAAGATTTCAGGCATTCAGTTCAGGAACTGATGTGATAAAATTGAAGGAAATGCAGTTCCCTGTTGATCGTAGGTTCTCAGCTCTTTTCAACACACTCTCATGTCAAGATTTCGATAGGAAGTTCAGAGAAGTAAGTCAAAACTCGCTAGCACTGTATTTCAAATAGCTTCCCACAAAGGTTTTTGCATGACCAGTGGTGCCCTTTTCAATGACTTCCTGGTCACTTGTATGACCACCCATTTCAATCTCACTCCAGAAAGCTGTGATGTTGATGAGGAAGATTGTTGTTACTGTAGGAATGACTTTGAATTTTGTCTAATTTATAACAAAGAAAATTAACTATGTGTCAACTTTGGTGTTTTACTCTTACTAGGAACATCACTCCACACAGTCACCACCCTGCCGCCAAACCAGTTTGGAACTCATCCACCAGTCTGTTACATGTTGGGGCTGTGTTAAGAGTGTCTGCCTTAGGTCATTGATAACACAATACTTCTGTTTGCAGATACCTCCTCAGATCTTTTTTCCTAAAAAGGACAGGGATTGAGCTGGCAGATAAAAACACTATCCTCTTATCCTTTGAGGCTTTCAACTACAGCACTTTCACTTTTGTCCCCTCTCCACAGAAGTAATTAAATCTATGGCAGATGAAGTTAATATGTGGCAAAATTCATGGCAAACGGAACTTCTTCCTTTTCCTGTGAACATAAACTCCTTTCTTCCAGCCTCATCCTTGTTAGGCTCCAAAACCTAGGCTGTTTTCATTGCTTGGCGCTGCTTCCTCAGACATCTTTGCACTTGCCAAGAAGGTTTACCTATCTCTGGCTTCATATCAGATCACAGTAGGAGGCTTTAGCCAGGGCCCTGGAGCTGTGGGGTGGAGCAAAGTGAAGAATGGGGATTTGGGGAAGTAAAATGCTTGCTTTACTCTTTACCTCTGATGGGGACTCTGTGTGCAACTTCTCCCAGTGGTATGCCTTCTCCTCAATCAGGACTCTGGGCAGGACTCTCCCCTCCCTTTTGTCCTAATCAAACAATGACTCAATCAGGGATGTTAATGTAAACATGGGTCTTCTTACTTCATTTCAGCACTGGAGGTGTCTCTTGGCAACAAAGGGTCCTGGTGCCCTGATGGACTGAAAAAGCAATGTTTATAAACCATTCTTTCCTCAAGACTTGTATAATGGAGCAGAGATTTTCTCTTATCATTTCACAAAGTAGATTGCCCTTTCTCTTCCATGGCCTTTTGCATGATTTGCTTTTGGGAATGGAATATTTTTCCAGAACCAGAAATCAACAGAATCAATCAATCTTTCTTTCTTTCTTTCTTTCCTTCTTTCTTTCTTTCTTTCTTTCTTTCTTTCTTTCTTTCTTTCTTTCTTTCTTTCTTTCTTTCTTTCTTTCTTTCTTTCTTTCTTTCTTCTTTCTCTTCCTTCCTTCCTTCCTTCTTTCTCTTTCTTTCCTTTTCTTTCTTTCTTCTTTCCTCTTTCTTCTTTCTTTTTCTTTTTTCTTTCTCTTTCTTTCTTTCTTTCTTCTTTCTTTCTTTGTCCTTCCTCCCTCCCTCCCTCTTGCTCTCTTTCTCTTTCTTTCTTTCTTTCTTTTTCTTTCTTTCCTTTCTCCTTCCTTCCTTCTCTCCTTCCCTCCCTCCCTCCTTCCCTACTTCTTTCTTTCGGTTTTTCCTTCCTTCCTTCCTTCATTCCTCCTCCTCCTTGACCTCCTCCTCCTCCTTACTCTTCTTCTTCTTCCTCCTCCTCCTCTCTTCTTTTCTTTTCTCTCCCTCTTTCCTCCTTCCTTCCTTCCTTCCTTCCTTCCTTCCTTCCTTCCTTCCTTCC
>NC_045447.1:93199977-93284091 GCF_002776525.5 Piliocolobus tephrosceles | reverse complement strand
TCCTTCCTTCCTTCCTTCCTTCCTTCCTTCCTTCCTTCCTTCCTTCCTTCCTTCCTTCATCGGTAGAATCCTTTCAGTGAAATCTTATGTAAGGTATCAATATATTTACCTGTTCAAAACTGAATGGCCGTGATTGAAGTGAGGTGAGGGGTCTGAAAGCTACCCACTGGAAATGCCTGTACCAGACTGTGTGTGGTGGTTCATGCCTGTAATCCCAGGACTTTGGGAGGCTGAAGCAGGTGAATCACGAGGTCAGGAGTTTGAGACCAGCCTGGCCAACATGGCGAAACCCCGTCTCTACTAAAAATACAAAAAAATTAGCTGGTGTAGTGGTGGGCGCCCGTAATCCGGAGGCTGAGGCAGGAGATTCGCTTGAACCTGGGAGGCAGAGGTTTCAGGGAGCTGAAATCATGCCATGCACTCCAGCCTGGGCGACAGAGCGAGATTTCGTCAAGAAAGAAAGAAAGAGAGAAAGAGAGGAAGAGAGGAAGAGAGAAATGCCTGTACCATCCCCTTCCAGCCATGGGGTCCCTAATACATAGATATTGAACCCCGTGACTTAGTGGGAATATGACTGGAAACCACTCTTCTCATCTTTCCTGGCTATTTGTATAAAGCGGACAACATAATGGTTTCAGCAGGGGTATCCTTGTAGTTATCCCCTGGTAGCTCCTGCAGACTCCTGCTCACCTTTAAAGTACAAATACATAAAATGCTTGTCTATAGATTTGGGAACAAGGTAACTCAGTCCTCTACCAAAGTGTGAGAACTGCTGAAAATGAGTATTTACTTTAAAGTAGTTTGATCTTACAACTCCTGGAGATAATGCCCCAGACAGAAGAAACAGACATTTTTGTTCAATGCACATATTTATTATATGTCAACTATGTGTTCATCATTGTCTCAGGAATTCCTGGGTCCACAGAGTTATTTGGCACACTCTTCTCAAGAACCACATTCTTAAAATGCTTTCATATCATGGCTAAGTTAACAAAGGGAATCTGAAACATTAAGAAAAGTATACAAAGAAAAATAAAAGTCACACATTCTCTCACCAGTCAGTAATAATTATTATTTCTTTCTAGTCTTATACAAGATAGATTTCTAGTGATAGAATTCCTGGTAAGGAGGCATCTGAAGGAGGCATTTGGGAATACTGGGTGCTTTTTAAATCTCTCACCAAGGAAGCTACTTTCTCTCTTAACACACAGGATGTAATACCAGTTAACATCCATGAATACTTCAAGTCAGTTCTTTGGGCTTCTCTACAAGTTTAGCCTTTTCTGTTCAAATAATTTTTATGGCAACCATTTTAATTGTCCTATTCATCACAGCAATCATGATCTCTCTCTTTAGGTTATATTTTCTATCATAATTGCATAAAATCTATATATGCTATAAGTAGCATATGCATATCCATGTTTATGCATACACATACTCAGAGTACAGGCAAGAAGTCCACCTAAATTATTTCTCAGCAATGCATTGCAGAAATCAGACAGATTTCCCCAATGAGTACTCAAGAAGAAAACTAGAATATATGCTTTATACATACATTGATGAAATCGCCTTTGCACAGCTTATGCATGTAATCAATAAATTCTTTAAAATGAATGCCACTTTCCTGACAAAAAAGCTGTCTCAGCTTCTGATTCTTTATCAAATTCTGAGAACTCACTTTACCTCTCTACAGCTCAGTTCCCCCTACTGGTTTCAAATGCATTCTAACTGCCCTGATAATATAAATCAGAGCCCAGATTTTCCTCGCCGAGGGCAAAGCTCTGGGGTAGGAGTGAACTGCATGTGTAATCGAGTCTCTGGTTCAATAAGAAGATTTGTAAGGAGCTTTGCTACGTGTGCACATCGTACTTAGCTCATGAAATGTGTCGCGGATTTATATTTTAGCTATAGATGCCCATGAAACAGAGTAGAAGGTTGAGATTAAAATTTAGCTTTCCTCCATTTTCACAGTGGTTTAAGTATTTCTATGTTGAAGGACACACATCTCCACAACCAGTATAACATTTGGCCATTTACTCTGTTTTTTCCTAACTACTAACCATTCTTTCTCCTCTTGCTGCTTCTCCTACTCCTCTTCTTCCTCCTGCTCCTCCTCTTTTGCTTTCTGTTTTTCCTCCCCCTCCTCCTTCTTCTGGAGGTCTGGGGTTGCACTGAGCTACTTGAATTGTCCTCTAGGTTTGCTTTCGATATTAGCAATAAGAATATCTAAATCAGTCTCGTCTCAGTCATTACACTATAGATAAATGTCAGATTTCTTAGAAGCTCTTTTCTTCTATTCTTGAAGTGAAAGAGGAGATCCAATGACAGTTTCATCTTTACAGATGAACAATTGTTAGGGTTAATCCTTGCATCTGATTCTTTTCACTGATCTCCAGAGACTATTCTCTTTGTGGAATTTTCCTTTTACCATTTCTTTATATGAGCGTATTCAATTTCCCCAAGTTCCTCCTCCTCTATATTTGTAACAGCAAAGTATCAAATTCCAGTCAATGATTGCATTTTCAGGTGTATATGGAGAACTTGCATCTATACAGGGTGAAGGATAATTTTACTTTACAGACATTTCTTACTTATAGAATCTGTCTAGACGTTTTTCTGTATTATTATTATCTGTATCTCTGTTGCCAAGATTAAACCTTATTCACCATGCTGGAAATAAATAAATAATAGAACTGGCTTTTAAAAATCTTCAAAATTATTTAATTCAATATGGATCAGGAAAATTTGGAGAGACAGAGATAAGAAATGAAAAACTCCAATAGATAATATCTGTAGCTTTTTCAGACTGACAGACACATAATTTGTGTTTACAACACAATGCATCATAAAATACTAGATGTTATCATGAGATGAGCTAAAAAATGTACAAGCAGAATGAAAGCTCACAAGAAAAATGCACATGTGAAAATTAATTATTGTGTCGATAGTTTAATTATGGTCAATTGCACTTTATTAAAGGCTCTATCTGGTGATATGAATGTAGAATTTCTTTCCTGAGTTTTCTGTTTACTTCGGTAGGCTGGAAGGAACATAAGCATGAGATAAAATCTTTTATGTCTTTCTTTCACAGCAGATTTGTTCTTCTGCTTTGTCAAGCAGGAACTAAAGGAATATCAGTAGAGTAATAATGCAGGAGCTGTAGGACTCTGTCTGTGATGGCCACAGTCTGGTTCCATTGAGTCTCTTAAATGCTTCTGGGTTTAGAGTTGATTCCATCATCACTTACTGAGACCTACTATGAACAATGGCTAGAGTTGGACTTGAGAAGAATCAAAGTTAAATGAGATCAGATCCTTGTCATCAGGAAACTCAATTTAATGTAGAAAAGTAATATACTCAAATTGCATCTTGGGCTTGGTAACAGGTATCAAAAATGTACAATGGAAATACTGGAGAAGGGGTTGTTGAAGATGGAGAAAGCGTTTGCTTGTTGAGGGAAAATATCGTTTTAGTAATACTTGATCCTTCTTCAATTTAAAACACAGTAAGTCCTCACCTAATGTCAATGGTTCTCAGAAACTGCAACTGTAAGTGAAACCAAGTACAATAAAACCAATTTTTTTCCTCATCAACATTACAACAAAGGGCCTTGAAGGAAACAATGTTATTTGAGGACCTGCTGTATGTTATATGGCTTCAAGTTACAGCTTCCAAGAACCTATCAATGACATTGAGTACTTATTGTAGTTTCATAAGCTTTTGAGACAAATTGGGTTTGTAGTATAGCTTGAAATAATCATGTAGCACCTTCCTTTAAAGGTGGGAAATGCCACTGATTTTGACTTTGGAATGGAAAGTTTGGGATAACAGATAGGAATCTTTAGCTAGAGGATAAGCAATCTGAGGCTGACCTGTGTCATGTAGGGCACGTGGGCCAGTGCCTTCATCTGTGTGGCACTGACTGCTTCTGTTTTCTGTCCCATCAGCAAGAAGTTGGGAATTGCTTCAGAACCACAACAGAACACTACATTTCCAGCCTACCAGCTTCCCCTTTTCATAGTGCAACTAATTTGGAAAATCTGACAATTATCAAAACTGTCTTTTCAATATGGGCTGAGATGAAGACCATATATTTATCTTAACAAAACTGAAACTGCATTTCAAATTCTATGTTGCATGGAGGCTCGCTCAATACATACCTAAACAAATAAAGGGAGATTTTCAGATCCCCACACCCGACCCACCACCTTTTTTTGTTTTGATATCCTCTACCAAGGCCTTTTCTTGCTAGTTTTGCCAGCTAGTTTCTACTTAAAGCTGACTTCCACGGAGATGTGTGTATTTGCGGGTCGGCTTCATCAAACATTCATTGTTCAATACTGTGACAGCTGGTAGCAGGCATACACACTCTTTCCTTGTTTGGTTTTCTGATAAAACCTGTCAAGTGCTGGTTGACTATAACTGAATTTGTCACCCTCTCAGCAAGGTTATACCTCTTCTTACTATGAAATAAAACAATAAAACAACATTTCTAACCCCTCTGTGCCAACCCATCACAATTTGACAAGGAAATGCATGAAGAACAGGTTTTAACCAGACTAACACCCACAAGGTTCATTGTTGATGAAAAATTCTCACACATCTAAAAATGTAAGGATCACTCTTGTGAGCACTTGCTCAGGAGACAATGGGAGATGTAGAGAAGGTTATAGCAAAAAGGTACTGGGCGTCCGTGCTGTTCAAACTGAGCATCGGAAATCTGTCAATTTGGACAACAAGTCATCCCAACGAGATGTTTGGTTCCCTGCAGGCCTTCTCTATGAAAATCTTCAACTTCTCAGACTAGTTTATTGACATGGTAAGGGCATGTGCTTAAAGGAAAACTGACAAAGTCTGTCTCCTATAGGATGTGCAGTTTCTAAAGAGAAGAGACTGTAGTAAAGTTGGAGTTTGAATTTCACTTAGATGGAAAAAGGAGATGAAATGTTTCACTGGGCAAAGTCATCCTTAAGCAGCTACTAGGAAGACCTATATGAGGGTTCTGTCAGCATTATATAGAAACAGCATCATCTTCAGCCAGCTAAAATGTAAGGATTTTCTCAATGTTTCTGTTATTTCTTGTCTTCCTTCTTTCTTTCTTTCTTCCCTTCTTTCCTTTCCTTTTTTTTTTCTTCTAGAAAACAGAAAAGCAAACAGCTGCCACACTTATACTAAAGGACTGTTAATATCAGATGAGCTTATTTGGCAAAGAAAGTTTTAAATCGTAAGGATCTATGCAATCTTTTAAGTTGACTATTATTATTATTATTTATGATTAGTCTGGGAAGAAAATGTCTTAGTGTGTTTAGGTTGCTATAATAAAATATCATAAACTAGGTGGCTTATAAACAACAGAAATTGACTTCTCACAGTACTGGAGGCTGGGAAGACCAAAATCAAAGCGTCAGAAGACTTAGTGTCTAGTAAAGGCCCTGCTTCCTGTTTCATTGTTGGCCTTCCTTTCACTGTCACTTCATATGGTGGAAGTGGGGATTAAAAAATCTCTGGTGCTTCTTTTATTTTATTATTATTTATATTTTGAGACAAAGTCTCTGTTGCCCAGGCTGGAGTGCAGTGGCATGATCTCGGCTCACTGCAACCTCTGCCTCTCAAGTTCAAGCAATTGTCATGCCTCAGCCACCCAAGTAGCCGGGATCACAGGTGTGCACCACCATGCCTGGCTAATTTTTGTATTTTTAGTAGAGACAGGATTTCGCCATGTTGTCCAGCCTGGTCTTGAACTCCTGACATCAAGTGATCCACCCACCTCAGCCTTCCGAAGTGCTGGGTTTACAGGCATGAGCCACTGTGCTTAGCCATCTGGTGCTTCTTTTATAAGGATACTGATCTCATTCACGAGGAGGGCTCTGTGCTCGTGACCTAATCACCTCCTAAAGGCCCCACCTGCTAATACTGTCACCTTAGGAGTTAGAATTTCAACATATGAATTTTAGGGGAACATAAACCTTCAATCTATCTCATTAAGTATTAGTCACAGAAAAAAATGGTTCAGAGGTGGTTCCATTTTTAACATGGAGACTGGTATGGAGAAAGGCTGAACACAAAGTATGAAATCATTTTATGGTAATAATACAAAAAGTAATAACAACAATTACTATTTTAGGATGGTAACAATATCTGCAGATAAAAGCAAACCTAAATATTGCAGGAACTTAACACCATGGAAACTCATCTCTTGCTGAGGTGGCTGGGTTTGAGATGGTTGCACTCCATCCATCATTTAGAAATGGAGGCTGAGCCATCCTCAGTGCAAAGCTCTGCAATCATCCTAGATGTCTGCCTTCAGCTGATAGATTGTTGAGGAGAGAGTGTGGAGGAAGTTGTGGAAGTTTATATGGCCCATAACTGGAAATGGTGAGCCTCACTACTATGTATACTCCATCAGCCAGAACAGTCCATCATATGTTTACATGCAATAGCAATGGAGGCTGGGATATGGAGTCCAGCATCGGGCCCAAGAGAAAGGGGAAACATGTTTAATGTTTAGCTAACCCATCTCTGTCGTCCTTAGTTGCTCATTCTTTCTCTTTTTCAGATTGAATAATTTCCTTTGTTCTATTTCTAAGTTCACTGACTCTTCCCTCTTTCCATTCTGCTTTAAGCCCATTCAATACGTTTCAAATTTCATATTTGGTATTTTTTTTCAGTTGTAGAGTTTACTTTTTCTTTTTTACAGTTTCTATTTCTCTGCTAATAATTTCTAGTTCTTCATTTATTATGAACATATTTTTCCTTACATACTTGAACATACTAAAGAAACTTGTGGATGTGTTGTTTAAAATCATAGTCTGTCAATCCAACATCTGGAACATATCTGGATTGATCTTTGTTGACTGTACTTCCGCTTGAGAAGAGATCTTATTTTCCTAGTTATTCATATATTAATTAACTTTATATCATATCCTGTTCATTGAAAAGGTTAAGTTGTAGACTCTCTGATTTCCATTATTTCTCTTAAGAGTGAAGTTTTGTTTGAACAGACTATTAACTTGTTTGAACTCACTCTGTAAACACTGTTTTGCAGAAAGTTCAAATGTCAGTACAGTTATTTTATCCTCACCTGGGCTCTTGGAGTCCGTTCCACACATACATGGTTAAAGACTTAGTCAAAGATTTGGGCAGGAGTTTTACAGAGAATTTGGAGCTTCACACCTCTCACTTTTCTAGTACACCCCTCACTTTCTATTGGCTGTCTTTGCTTTGAACTCTGTCCTCCAGTTCTTTTGTCCAGAAAAAAAGTTGCAAGTCTTTCAAGTGTTAACTTCTTTCAGAAGCTGCTTGCTTGTTCACTCTTCAGTGCCTTTAGGTAGTTGGAGTCCATATTTTCTTCAGAGTTTATAGTTCTTATTTTGGGGCAGGAGCAGTTGGGTGTCAGTCTGGGGGGAACTTAGTCATGCTCAAAGTAGAATTCCACACTAGCCATTCTAATGACTCATACTAGCTTACTTATTATAGCAAGAGCTTCAGGGGTCAACATTTTGTATGCGGGAAAGTATTTTGCTTCATTTGGACCTAAACTGTCAAACCATATTTACCTGGTCAATTTTTTTTTTTTTTCAGTTTCTTAAATTTCTCTCTCTCTCTCTGTGTTTTATTTATTTATTTATTTATTTATTTGAGGCAGGATCTTGCTCTGTTGCTCAGGCTGAAATGCAGTGGTGAGATTACAGCTCATTGCAGTCTTGACTTTCCTGGCACAAGCAATCCTTCCACCTGGCTCCCAAGTAACTGGGATTACAGGCACACGCCACCACGCCTGACTAATTATTATTATTATTATTCTTTTTTTTATTTTTTTGAGACAGAGTCTCGCTCTGTCACCCGGGCTGGAGTGCAGTGGCCGGATCTCAGCTCACCGCAAGCTCTGCCTCCCGGGTTTACGCCATTCTCCTGCCTCAGCCTCCGGAGTAGCTGGGACTACAGGCGCCCGCCACCGCGCCTGGCTAGTTTTTTGTATTTTTAGTAGAGACGGGGTTTCACCGTATTAGCCAGGATGGTCTCGATCTCCTGACCTCGTGATTCTCCCGTCTCGGCCTCCCAAAGTGCTGGGATTACAGGCGTGAGCCACTGCGCCCGGCCAACCTAATTTTTAAATTTTTTTTTTAGAGACAGGGTCTCACTATGTTGCCCAGACTGGTCTCAAACTCCTGGACTTCAGCAATCCTCTGCCTCAGTCTCCCAAAGTGCTGAGATTACAGGTGTGAGTCACTGTGCTCCATGAAATGCCTCCTTTTATTCTCACTACTCTACTGTTTTTTATTCCAACAATGTACCATAAATAATTGAAAATATAAATAATACTGTAGAAATTGTTTCACAGAGGTGTTTCTCACAAACTGTTTTTCCCTCTGAAATATGTTTAGATATTATGTAATTTTTTTAAAGTTGAAAACATCTGTCTTCTCTTGCAGCAAATTCTCTTTGGTTGTTGACTCAATAGCCATTCTGCAAACTGAGGAATTTTGTTCCTTTCATTTTACTTAAGTTGTTTATATGTAAAAGGGTATATTTAGTGGTCCCTTAAAGGAACAGATTCAGGATATGCTATTTTTCAATTTAAAAAGTTTTTCTTAGCATTATAGCAAGTTTTAGAGGGCATAGTCTCTTTGGTGTTTGCTTTTTATTTGTAATTTTTTAAGCATTAGAAACATCTATGGTACAATTAGGTTTGCATAGACATTACTTTGTGAATCCCAAAGAATGATACTCATTTGGAAACCAGGTTCCTCTGCTGAGTCAGCTAATACTGCAACTGGGGCAAGAGGCTCAGAATTTGTAAGAAGGAAAATGTGTCAAACACTATTATTTCCTTTTACAGCCATTTTATTAGCCACCGATGGACTCTTCCTTTCTGGGCTACTTGCCCTACATAAAGATTGAATTATTTACAAAAAGTTGATTGCAAAACTGCATATATAGTGTTCAAGCAGTTGCTTTTTAAACCTTTAAAATGCCTACTGTTTTTTGTTGCTTTCACAAATTAGGTCGAGGACACATATATTAGATTCAGTTTAATCGTTGTAGCATTAATCTGGTTGGAGAAAAAAAAAGGTAGGCATCCTTTTATATTTAGGAAGCTTTCAGTTTTCTAGCCCTTCCTCTCCTGACTTTCTAGAGTTATTCTTTAAACATTCTTTCTCCTTCACTTCACTACACACTGGCTCATCAATCCACTGGAAGTTGACTTCTTCCCTTTATGGGATTGAGAACTGGTAAGTTCACAATGCCCTCCTAATTGACATGACATTTTCCTAACTCCTTAGAAGCATTTGTTGCTAGACTTGATCCTCATTATTGGCAGAATTCATATTTGAAAATTTGTTTACTCACTGAAATTCACTTGTAACCCCAAAATCATACTTGTGGCACTTTGGCAATCTTTCATGAGCATGTGCAGAGCAGTAAAAAATTTGAGGCACTGAATGTGAGTATCCCCAGTTGAGGTCAAACAAGGCAGTAGTAACCTGTTTTCTGATTTAAGTTCTCATTTGGAAAATGGGTGTCCTTTTGCATTCAATTTAGTAACCAAATGTTTGGCATTCTTTTGCGTCTTGTTGGTAATGTCACTGTTTAAGATGGCCCCCAAGGGTAGTCTTGAAGTGCTATCTCATGTTCTAAGAACAAGAAGGCCATGATATGACTTCTGAAGAAAATGTGTTAAATCAAGCCCCAGTTATAGTGCTGTTGGCCATGAATTCAATGCTAATGAATCAATATATATTAAATAAGGTGCCTTTAAACAGAAACACATGTAAAACAAGGTTATACATTTATTGGTTGATAAAAATGCCATGCACAGAGGTTCACAGGAACCTAATCCTGTTCTTCACCTAGAGCAATGGTTCAGTATTCTGTAATTCAGTTTTTGTGTGATTTTATAGACCATGACTACCAAGAATGATGGGAATTAACTGCACTTCATTTCTTTCTCCTTTGCAGGTATTTCTTCCTTCATCTACCCTTTAAACTTACATGCCCCTTGGTTTACATACTTACTGTTTCAAGTAGGTAACTTGTCAATTTTTTATTTGCAGCTTTGCAAGCCTTAATGCCTATAGCAAAGGATCTGCTTGATTCTTTTACTTGGATGTCTCATAGACAACACAGCCTCAAAGTACCTACCTTTTCTTTACCTCTGTTCTGTCTTTATTGATGCCACTCAAGTGTCCAAGTGAGAAAGATTTCCTTTTCTCTCTCTCTTTTATCCTTTCCTCTCTCTCTTTTATCCTAACATTGAACAAAGTCTTGTCAATATTACTAAGTTTTTCTAAAATTTATCATTTTTTGCCATTCCTACAATCACCACTGGCCATTACCCTTCCTCATTAGGCCTGAAATGGTGAAACATTAAAAGTAGCTTCACGTAAATGCTCATTGCAGCACTATTCAGAATAGCAAAGATGTGGAATCAACCCAAATGCCCATCAATGATAGACTGGATAAAGAAAATGTACATACACACCATAGAATACTACGCAGCCATAAAAAGGAACAAGATCATGTCCTTTGCAGGGACATGGCCGGAGCTGGAAGCCATTTTCCTCAGTAAACTAACACAGGAACAGAAAACCAAACACCACATGTTCTCACTTATAAGTGGGAGCTGAACAATGAGAACACATGGACACAGGAAGGGGAACAACACACACTGGAGTCCATCAGGGGTTGGGATGGGGGAAGGGAGAACATTAGGAAAAAGAGCTAATGCATGTTGGGCTTAATACCTAGGTGATGGGTTGGTGGGTGCAGCAAAAGACCATGGCTCACGTTTACCTATGTAACAAACCTGCACATTCTACACATGTACCCCAGAACTTAAAATAAAAATAAAAATTTTGAAAGATACATTAAAACTTTATCTTAACAGAAACCATGGAAATTCATATTAATTCATCGGTCTTTTACTGTTGGTCTGTAGGTCCAGACTTTCCTTATTGTTGTTATTGCTTTTAATATAAAATTGAGATGTCAATTCTTTGTCATCTTCCTTGTATAATCCATATTCACAATGCATTTTTATGATTCCCACCTTCTTTTCTTAAAAGAGAAGTCATCACTCAATTACATTTACAAAGCGCAGCCTCTGCTGACATTCATTTTAAACCACTGATTTAGTTTAGTTCTGAGATTCTTTTGTTAATGTTCTTTTCCCTGATCTAGGTGTTTATTACGAAGTATGTTCACCTTGTGGAAATTAACTGAGTTACATAATTACGGTTTGTACACTTTTGTATATAGAAAAGAAAAAGTAGAAAATTGATGATATAGAATTTGAGGTGTAAACTGAAGGAAAGGCAGAATTTGGATAGACAGAGAAGGAGGAGGAGGAAGAGGAGGAGGAGGAGGAGGAGGAGGAGGAGGAGGAGGAAAAGGCATGGTATGAGAAAGGAGGAGATGTGGGAATGAACCAGGCTTATGTGGGAGAAAATAAAGGGGCCATTGGACCCAGCAAAGAGAGTGCACGGTGAGGATCACTAGTAAACAAGCCTGGGGAAGAAGGGACGTTCATATTAAATGAATAGCATTGAAAGATAGTTTAAACTAAGGAAAAAAATTCCCAAGGAAGTAGAAAAATACTTGCTCTATAGGGAGTATTTCTTACTTCCTGGAGCTCACACAAAAAAATTATGCAATGGAAAAGCATTACAATGAAGAAGACTATATACAATGTATTGCAGATTTTTATTTCTTACATATAATTTCAATTTTGCAAGGAATTGGGTGTTCATGCAGTTTGAGGCTTAACTTTGTCCATTTATTATTTGCTCGTATTAATTTTTTTAAAAAACATAAATGAAATAAAAGTAACTTTTATAACTAACCTGTTGAAATAATTTTAAATTATACTGTTGGGAAGTGAAAAATAAAAACAAAACTAAGGCTGTAAATGCCACTTGTTAGCTGACATCACCCCCTGAAAACTCACCTGGGAAGTTTTGTGCCGGTGAAAATGGGGGAGGGTTATACAACAAGTGTTTTTCCAACTGCCTAAAGCAGCACTTACTTCCATAAATACTGCATAATATAGTCTGTAGAGTCTCCAAAGAATTCAGAGCACTCAGAAATGGCTTGTACTTCTCATGCTTTTGTCACATGAGACAGGTGATGTGCTATGAATGCAGCACCATTTTGGTATGAAAACTGCCACTTACTGGGAGTATATTTGTAATAAAAAGGGCTTTTCCCACATGAAAGCACATCTTTAAAGTTCCATTTCTCCCCAGATGTAGATGCACTGGGGTCTCATACATGCTCTTCACAGTTGAATTACTCTATATTGTATTTACTCAAGAAAATCCCAGTTGCTGTTCTTCCCTTTCCTTCTCCAATTCCTGATATAATATTGCCCTCTGGCAATTGGTTATGAAATTCTGAACTGCTGACTGACTTATATTCCACAATCATCAAAATAGTTGTATCTTCAGAGGAAAATGTTAGAGAGTGATCATAAGACTAAGATTAATGAAGACTGATATGGTGGCTAGTTTCCCCTTGGTAAGTACCTTTCACATTAAAGATATTTTCTGGGTCTGAATTATCTGGATAATTGCATACCTCAGATGACTCCCAAATAGCCATAGCTGACTCCATACAATTTGCCCACTTCCAGGACTATGTCCCCAACTGTTTGTTGACCATCTCCACAAATGTTGGTAGAACACCTGCTGTTTACAGAGTGCTACACTAACATTTACAGAAGATGATACATAATAAATTACAATTCTTGTCTGCAGGCATCTTGCAATCCATTTTGTAGAATGGAAACAAATGTACAGCAGAATATAAGCGCAGTATTGGAACAGTAACCAACTGTTATTAACATCCAGATGAAAACCAATAAATAGATAGATAAATAAATAGTATTTCAGATGCTAAACATGCACTCAAGAAAAATGTAGCAGAGTAGGAGAACAGAGAGTGGCAAGATGGATGAGATTTTGATGAGGTGGTCAGGGAAGTCCCTCATGATGGTATTTGAGTAAGATCTATAAGAACTGGGAAATCATATAACATGGCAGTCTGTGGAAGAGCATGCTAGGTGAAGGGAGCAATCAGCACAAAAACTCTGAGAAAGAAAAATACATATCTATGTATGTATATATAAATATTTATAATGTAATATGTTTGTATTAAAAATTAATCAATACTAATATATTACTATAGGCTGTGGATTGTTCTAAGAGGTTTATAAATACTGAGTCATTTAATCCATATAATATTACCTAAGTTTTCTCTATCACACCATTACTAACATTTTGGGTCATATGATTCTGTTTGTTGGCACTGTCCTGTGGATTGTAGTATGTTCAGCAGCACCCCTGGATTCTACCCACTCGGTACCAGTAGCATCTCCCAAGTTGTGGCAATCAAAAATATCTCTAGACATTGCCAGGTATTTTGTAGAGGGCAAAATTATAGCTCCTTGAGAACCACTGAAGTAATCCCATAGACAGATTTTGTTATCTGTAATTCATAAGGAAACACATGGATGGTAAATAGTCTGCCAAGGTCACGTATCTAGTGAGTAGAGTTGGGATTCAAAGGCAAACCTAACAGTTCTGGCAATCACACTGATAACTCTGACAGCTGCCTATTTTTTAGGAATAAAAATAAAGCCTGAAGTGGTTGAAAGAGGTAGGGATTAGGGTAAGGGTGAGTGTTAGAAGATGAGGTTGCAGAGAAACTGGGGTTGGGTGACCTTACAAAGATTGCTTTCCACTCTAAGCTAAATGGGAAGCCATGGGAGAGCTTGAGCAGAGGACTAATAAGATCTGACTTGTGCCTTCAAGTGATCACTTTGCATTTTAATGGTGTGTAGGCTATGGATGGACAAAGGCATAAGGCTAGTGGGAGGACACTGCGCCAGTCGAGGAGAGATGATGGTGGCGTGGAACAGTGTGGTAGAGATGAGGATGGTTGGAGATGAGCTGATGCTTAAAATGCTTGGACTGGTTACTGGTTGAAATGCTTGAAAGAATGGACTTGCCATTTACTGAGTAGGGAAGTCTGTTGGTGGTTTGAGACTGGGAGGAGTTGGGGATCATGAGTTCTATTCAGTCCATAGTAAGTTTAAGATGGCTATCAGATGGAAATGTTTGGTAGATAGCTGGAAATATGATACGAGAGTTAGGAGATACAATTTTTAGAGCTAGGAGCTTATGGATGACATTTATATCCATAATACTGAATGAGATTATCAACATAATTACTGATGATACATAAGAAAAGAAGTTCGAGGACTAAGCCCTGAGACATTCCAGTGTTCACAGGTCAGGAAGATGAAAAGGGAAGGGAGAGATAAGAGACTCAGATGGATTTCCAGTGTGGAAGGAGGAGAACCAGAAGAGAGTGGAATTCAGCAAGCCAGTGAAGAAAACATTTCATGAAGCACAGAGTAATTGACTACTTTAAATGCCACTGCTAAGTCCTACAAGATAAGGTCAAAAGATTGTCCATTAGATTCGACAATGTAGAGATCAATAGTCAAATTGACAAAAGCTATTTGCACAGAGGTTGGGATAAAAGACTGATCAGCAGTGGTTCAAGAGAGAATGGGAAAAAGGAAGTAGAAAAGCCATATAGCTATACTTATAAAACTCTTACAAGGAGCTTTGTTACAAAGAGGAGTAGAGAAATGAAGTGGTAGTTTAAGGGAGAAGTGGGAACAAGGTGTTTTGAAAATATATATTGGAGGAATTATAGCATATTTCAAGCTGATGAGAATGCATCAGTAGAAAGAAACACTGATGATACAGAGAAGGGAGACAGTTGTTGGAGGGGTGAAATTGAGTAGGAGAGAGGGGATGGCATCAGTGCAGAAGGGACGGGATTGTCTGTAGATAAGAACTGAGACAGCTTATCTATAGTAATGAGGGTAACAGGAGATGGCAGAGAAAGTGGTGCAGACACCAGAATATTGTAGATATAATGGTGGGAATATGTCGAAGTTCTATTCTCACTGCTTTTACTTTTTCAGGGAAACAGAATTCAAGAACGTTAGCAGATTAAAGAGGGAGAAGATGGCGATGGAAGTTTGTGGAAGGAAAGAAAGCTATGAAATAGTTGTCTAAGGATGTGGGAAAGAGAATAAAATAAACTTACAGCATTGCTGGACAACAATAATGATTATCTTAAGGTTTAAGTAATGAGTTAAAAGAGAAACCCATCAGCATGGTTGTGGATTTTTCTCCAGTCACATTCATCCATCTGGGCACAAGTCCAGAGTGGAAGGAGGGGGAGGATCAAGCAGAATTTTGGCTCAGCCAGAAGAGTCTTAAGCAAGGGGGATATTATAACGACAGACCTGGAACCTGAGGTGGGAGTCAGAGTACTTGCAGGGACATGCAGTCAGAACAGGGCTATAATCTGTGAATTTTAGGTCTTTTTGTGGCTGAGGAACTGTTGGGATTGAGCTACAAGATAGAGTGATTAGGAGGTAGAAGCCAGCAGTCATGAAGGATGTAGTATAGGGAGTGGCCACTGGAAAGAATGCATTGAAATGATTTTCTGTGTACATGTTGAAATGACAGTGAGCTATACAAGAATATTGGAGGTAGTGGCGGCCAGCCATGTCCCAGTATCTTCAGAGTCATATATGACGATGCTAAGGCTGTGCTAGAATTTGCCTTTCTTAGATTTTAATTTCATAGTACTATTTGTATTTATGTATGTAAATATAGGTTAATTATTAAAACATACAGAAAGGGACAGAGCATAGAAAAATATTCACTAACTTAAAAACCAGATCTAAGAAATTGTGAACATTTTTCTTCACAGCTTTTTTTTTTTTTTGTAAAGAAACACAACACTATAGACATAGCTGAATCCCATTTTCTTGTTTTTTCCAACTTCATTTCCCTTCCCAAGCCTTTTCCTTCTTCCCCTTCCCTGAAAGGTGCATGCACTCAAATCTTCCAATATTGTCAACACACACAAAACAATGGATACACTGTCTAAAAAATAAACAAAAGGTACAATGTGGCAATTATTACTGAAAATTTATCAATGTTAATAACAAAAGTAGATTTATTTCATGCATTTTTAACTGCTGTGTAATTTTTAATTGAACATTGTATAAGTATTGTAGTTTATCTCAATGTACGTTTAGGTAATTCCACCATTTGGCAATTACCTACAATGCTGTAACACACATCAGCACCCATGTTGCCTTGTGAATGTGAGTGTCTCTTTGGTACATACTTAGAATGGAATGTTTGCATCATAATGGATGAACAATTTGAACTTAGTAGATAATGCCAAATTGTTTTCCAATGTGGTTTTCTCATTTACACTCTCCCATGAAGTGTATAACCTTCCCATTTCTCACATTCCATGCCAACACCTGATATTGCCAGACTTCTAAATTTTGTCAGTCTGATGCATGCGATGGGGGAAAGGCAGTACTCAATCAGATAACAGAGCTTCTGATGGTGGATAAAGACAGAAATTCTTAGCATATGTCCTCACAATGATGCCTAAATGGAGTTAAGGAAATGAAACCCATATATACTAATGTTTTAGTGTTACCCACTAAAGAAGCAGAAAAAGATTACATAAATTACAACCAGGATAAGAAAATCAATGGAATATGTAATAATCTACCTTTTCAAGGTATTCAGTAAAAGGAGTGAAATACATAAATTTTCAGCAAAGCAAGAACTGAGTTTACCATTAACCAACCTACAGTAGCAAATATTTTGAAGGATTTACTTAAACAAGAAAAGTGACCCAGGAAAAAGGTCTGAGAGTTAAGAAAGAATAAATAGCAAAAATGTTGGTATAAATATGGATAACTAAACAAATATTGAAGAGAGAGAAGATGGTTACGAAGTTTGCAGAAGGAAAGGAAGCTATGAAATAGTTGTATAAAAGCGTGGGAAAGAGAACTGGATAAAACAATAACTATACTATCTAATCTGGAGATTATAAAATTAAGATATAGTTCAATGTTGGACAAGAGTAATAGAGAAGACAGAATATGGGATATTGGAATCCAGGTATACTAAAGGTCTTAAATTATTTGGAAATAATGATATTGAGGATTGATGTTACGTATAAAGAGAAGAGAAATAGCTTGTATAACCCCAGGAGCAAAGATTGAAAAGAGCGAAAGAGAAATAGTAATTGCAAAGAAAGCAGAAAAAGAGAAACAAAAGAAGCAGAAAAAACAGGACAAATAGCACAAAATAAGACAGTAGACTAAATCCCAAATATTTAATTAATTACATTAAATATAAATGTAATAACTTATACATTAACTATTTCATTAATTACATTAAATATAAATGTAATAACTTATTTTTTAAAAAATCCTAGGTTGGAATAAAACAAGCAAAATCCAACTAAATGTTTTATATATATATATATATATATACACACATATATATAGCAGCTAAGGCATAAATAGCAAAAAGATGAAAGTAAAATGTTAGAAAGACATACATGAGACAAATGCAAATCAAGAGAAAGCTATATCAATATTTGAAAACGAAACCAGGCGTGGTGGCTCATGCCTGTAGATCCCAGTGCTTGAAGGCTAAGGTGGGCGGATCACTTGAGGTCAGGAGTTGGTAAAACCCCATCTCTACTAAATATGCAAAAGTTAGCCAGTTGTGGTGGCACACGCCTGTAGTTGCAGCTACTTGGGAGACTGAGGCATGAGAATTGCTTGAACCTGGGAGGCAGAGATTGTAGTGAGCTGAGATCACGCCACTGCACTCCAGCCTGGGTGACAGAGCGAGACTCCATCTCAAGAAAAAAAGAAAAGAAAAAAACAAAAGCTTGAAAACTAAAGTTTGGGCCAAAGAAAGCATTATGATGATTAAAGAGAAGGGGATAAATTGAAATGAGGGTTGAAAGTTAAGGGAAGTTATATATTTGGCATAATTTTTCAGAAAACCTACGAACCTATGTTTGGTTTTAAAACTTCAACTTGATTTATTATACTTCATCATCACTGTCATCATCATCATCACCATCATCATCATCATCATCATCATTAGTATCCATATTTATTAATATTTGCAAAATGCTTACTAATTCCTTTGCTTGCCTTTGCTAGTTTATCTTGCTTTTTTCCTTCTGTGATTATAATTATTATTAATATTATTATTTTACAGAAATACATTATTTATTCTTTGTTGAGGGTCTTTGTGTAAGTTAACTCTGCCTTTGTCTTTATTTTCCCATCACTATTGAATGATAGATTGGATAAGTATAAGAATCTAAGTTGATTGTTATTGTTTCTTAGTCATTTTGAGACATCCCACTGCTTTATTCTGCTTTGGCAACTGGAATCTCAATTAACTTAGATATGATTCCAGCTTGGGTTTTGTTTTGGTGTGTATGAGTTTGTCCTTATCCACTGCCCTTAATAGACGAATGTCTCATTGCCATTTTGTTGGGGAAAGGGATAATTTGTAAAAAGTCATTTTTATGGAAAGCTTAGTCCTTTGAGGGTCCAGATTTTAGGCAGTTATTGGTACCAGCCCCTTGCTTTGCTGTGCTAGGGGCCATGATGTTTGTCTTCCTGTGAGTATTTACAATCCCAGCCTTTAGCCTCTTGAGCTCATATACAAGTCTATTTCCCATATGGATCACAGAGATGATAGCAGTTTCTTCTTACTTCTTTGGCTTTTGGTTCTCTATTTTTGGCTCCTGGAGATTTACTTTCTTTGTTTTGAACTCATCTATAGATTTATGAAAATAATTTTTATGCTCTGTTTTGTCTCTTTCCCTCTCTCCCTATACATTGATGGCATGAGGTAGTTGTTACTCCACTTTCCGTGCTCTTTATACTTTGTATTTTCTCCTTTGTGGAATATAATTATACTTAATAGAATTATTTGTTAATTCCCCCTTTCTATACTGTAAGTTATTTGATGAAATGTCTTATTCACCTCTATTCTGTAGCACGTTGCTTAATACTAGTAAGGACAATAAATGCTTGTTGACGAAATGAATGAAACTCTTTTCATTTTTTATTTATTCTCATATTTTATTTATATAAGAAGATGCATTTCGGTACTATGATCATACACGCAGACAAAAGAGAAAATGTGGACCCACCAAGTCTTTATAGTCTCAAACTGTATAGTTTGTGCATGATGTAGAACCTAGAGACAAGTCTTTTTTCATGTTAGCTCAATCTGCTTCCATTTTACTCTCTGTTTTATAAGTGAGTTGCATCATTTCCACCAATTTACAAATGGTATGTTTTCTTGTTTTAAACAGTTTTGGCTATTTTAATTCTGTGGAACATACCACCAAAAGTTCAAAAGTTTCAGTTGCCTAATGAATATATAATTTGTTTATTTATTTTGGGACAAAGTCTCAGTCTGTCACCTAGATTGGAGTGCAATGGTGTGATCTCGGCTCACTGCAACCTCCGCCTCACAGGTTCAAATGATTATCCTGCCTCAGCCTCCCAAATAGCTGGGATTACAGGTGTGTGTCATCACACCCAGCTAATTTTTGTATTTTTAGTAGAGATGGGATTTCACTATGTTGGCCAGGCTGGTCTCAAACTCCTGACCTTAGGTGATCCACCTGCCTTGGCCTCCCAAAGTGCTGGGATTACAGGTGTGAGCCACTGTGCCCAGCCCATAATTTCTTAAATTATTAATTTCACTGGAAAATTTCATTCTTCCCTGAGAGTTGCCACGTGA
The DNA here is from genome assembly GCF_002776525.5 of Piliocolobus tephrosceles. Classification (NCBI taxonomy): domain Eukaryota; kingdom Metazoa; phylum Chordata; class Mammalia; order Primates; family Cercopithecidae; genus Piliocolobus; species Piliocolobus tephrosceles. The sequence continues at coordinate 93,264,403 of NC_045447.1, read as the reverse complement.
TTTAGGTTTTATAAAAATAGTACTAGTGGAGCCTAATAATTTTCACATTGTTGTACCAGGTTACACATTTATTTTGTCAGAAATTCCAAGAACAATTTGACAGAGGTATGTGATGCACACACACATATCATATATACGTATGTATATACACACTTGAAATATAGCCACACACACACATATATGTCTTCAGCATAACAAAAACTGGACATTAAAATCAAAGCTTTTTTTTTTTTTTCATCTCTAAGTTCCCCCCATTTAAAGAGATGGTGCAAGAGTTCTTAGGCTTCTGGTATCTATCACAAGTGAACAATCAAATCAGTTTTGATTTGAGCACTGTCACTCGGATTACGTTTATCTATTGCATGGTAGTGCCAAGTTAGAAGGGCTCAGGGATGAATCACAGCACTGATTGTCAACTTGACAACCTGGAAGATGAGTAGCACTATTTTATCCCTTTTTCCCCAGCTGCATGTGTCAGAATTTTTGAGCTGCTACATGCTTCAAAATTTCTTGCGCCTTGAATAAGTGGTAGCGTCCAGAATTTGGTCCGGAGCAGATCCTCCGAGCCCTGAAATTGTCCTTGTGAGTCTCCCAGTAGCTTTATGGTGACTTCGTGATTGACTAAAATATGGATTTTTAAAATCATAATAACTGCTTCAAGCCATAAGAAAAAGAAATAAATATGTTGCATGATACTATATAGTGACATGTACATTTTTCTGTAACATGTTATATCGTATAAAGAAAACGCCGGGCGCGGTGGCTCAATAGCCGGGCGCGGTGGCTCAAGCCTGTAATCCCAGCACTTTGGGAGGCCGAGACGGGTGAATCACGAGGTCAGGAGATCGAGACCATCCTGGCTAATACGGTGAAACCCCGTCTCTACTAAAAATACAAAAAATTAGCCGGGCGAGGTGGCCGGTGCCTGTGGTCCCAGCTACTCGGGAGGCTGAGGCAGGAGAATGGCGTGAACCCGGGAGGCGGAGGTTGCAGTGAGCTGAGAGAGATCCAGCCACTGCACTCCAGCCTGGGTGACAGAGCAAGACTCCGTCTCAAAAAAAAAAAAAGAAAACAGTACTTGGACCAGGAAGCAGGAAACCCCATCTATATGCCCTAGCTAGCTCTGTGATTGATCTTGGACAAATCTTTCATACCTTTTGTGGCTGAATATCCTCTTCTGTAAGGTTGAAAATTTAGACTAAATGGTTTTTATGATCCACTGAGAGCAAACATTCTATGTTTTAAGGTAACGCAATGAAATCAATAGCTATTACTAGAAATTAGATTATATAAAATGTCTGAGAAAGACTCTGTTTTCAGATGGTTAATTTAAGGCATTTATAGCTTTATATCATTCAATACATGGTCTCACACAACTTTGGAGGCCTTAGGTAAATCTGTATCCTCCCATACTTTCAATCAGCCTGTTCATAGTGACATGTGGCTCAAAGAATTTAAACGTGGTATTAGTTCTCCATTTGTAACAATGGTAGCTACTCCAAATTAGAGCTGTAGTAATTGAGTTGACATCTTGAGAAACTCTTGTGGGATAGAAAGGTGGCAGCGGAACTTAACAGTGTCACCCAGAAAGTACCCGGGCCCTGGTGTATTTTATCTTGCAGGAAGTGTACCTGTACTGCCCAAAGGGGAAATTAATCTTTCACTGGGATTCTAAGGAGGAACTAAGCTTCCTGACTACAGCGTTTATACATCACTTCCAAATGCAACTCCTAGAGGCGGTAAATTCAAGTTAAATAAACTGAGATGTGCTACTTACTTCTAAATTTAACAAGTAGAGAACAAAAATACCATTATCTCTAATATAGGGTCATAAAGCAAGATGTAAGCATCCAGACACACTGTATGGGATAAAAGCAATATAGTTCAGACTGGGCCAGCATAGAGGCTGTTAAGAAACAAAATTCCAACAAATTGTGCTTTAAAGATCTGATTGACTTTGATTAGCAATTCATAAATCAGGTAGTATCCCAGCCATAAAATAGAGAGAGCTCCAATGAACTGAGGAGAGGAGGTGGGATTTATAGGCAGAAAAGGGCTGAAAAAGCAAAAACAGAGAGCACAAAATGGTTTGGTTGTTTCAAAGTTATTTTCCTTATAGAGCTAACACAGGAGATTTCCTTATTGTGCCAGTTTAGATAAACTGGGCCCCTTCTGATTGGTTGCTGTGAATCTCTGTTTTTGTTTGTTTGTTTGTTGTTTATTTCTTTGCTATTTTTCAAACTGGTCCTTTTTTTTTTTTTTTTTTTTTTTTTTTTTTTGATGGAGTCTTGCTCTGTCACCCAGGCTGGAGTTCAGTGGTGTGATCTCGGCCCACTGAAACCTCCACCTCCTGGGTCCAAGGGATTCTCCTGCCTCAGCCTCCCCAGTAGCTGGTATTACAGACACCCACCACCCTGCCCAGCTAATTTTTGTATTTTTAGTAGAGATGGGGTTTCACCATGTGACCCAGGCTGGTCTCAAACTCCTGAACTCAGGTGATCTGCCCACCTCAGCCTCCCAACGTGCTGGGATTACAGGCGTGAGCCACTTCTCCCAACCTCAAACTGGCCCATTTTAAAGTTCCATTTCATTATGTGGCACTTAGCACAAGTGACTCCATTCTGGTTTGGTCTGGTCTATTGGGCCTAGTATACCTAGTATAGTAGCTCAGTCCAAAACAATGGCCTTTATATAATATTTATTTAACAAGACTAATCTCACAGCTTCATTAGAAATCCATAGCCAATCTCAGAAAAAAAAAAAAAAAAAAGAAAAAAGAAAAAAGAAAGTAAAGTAGAACCCTTGAGTCAAAAACTAAAGCTGTAAGCAGAAATTGACATCGGTGTGATCCATATGGGAACTGAACTTGGTCATGAGTCCAAGTGGTTGGGGATCAAAATTCAAATATTTATAATAAATAATTTAAATATTAAATACATTGAATACTGAATAAAACAATATTAGAGATTTAGAGCACAATCCAGATATTCAAACAACTCAGGGAAAAGAGAAAAGAGATTAAAAGATGAGGGAAAGGTACTGATTAAAGGTGGTATACTCTGTATAACAGGAATCTCAGAATGAGAGGGAATATTGGAGGAAAGAAACATCCAAAGATAGAATAGAAGACAAATTTTCTAAGCTGAAGAAGTCATAAGCTAAAAATAAAACATTTCATTGAGTAGTAGGTGAAATTAATGAGTAAGATACACTGTTAGATGGGCTTTTGTGAATATTTCTGTCAATATTAAAGAAAGATTTCCATGCATATACAAGCAGAAAAAGAGGTTACCTACAAGGAATATATATAAAATTGACAACAGACCTCTGTACGACCCCCAAATGTGAGAAAACAATGTAGAAATATCTATGGAGTTTCAGCATGAAAATGTTGTTACGGGAAAATTTTATGCCCAGTAAATTTATCATTCATGTGTGAGGGCAACAGAAATATTCTCAGATTCTGTAAAAACTAAAAGATAATAAGACATAAGTAATATTTCTCACAAAAGTAGAGAAATCATAAGCAATGAAAAAGTGAAATGTTTATACAATCCTAAATAATGTGGAGAACATGGCCTTAAAAACACTACATAATAATATTTATAATAAAACTTAGACATGTCAAAATAATTATTAGACAATTTATGAAACATATAATATCAGTATCAATTTTTGAAAGAGAATAGACATATACACAAGAGAAAAGTAACACCTGATGATTTTGGTCTAAAATGCCAAATCATTTCAACCACAAAACAGAAGTAGGCAGGAAGGTTGGGAGACCATAAACATGAGTAGCGCTGCTCATCCTCTGGAGAGAAGGGAATCTGAGGTGGACACATAGGTGAGGGTAACATACAGAGGGCGAAGACCCAGAGTTCCACCCCAAGGCTTGCGTCATTTTATTTTGCACTATGAGAGACTAATGATCAGCATTAATAAGCAGGTAATAGGAAAAGTTAACTTTCCACTGGGAAAGTTAATGAGTTCTAATTCACCGAGGTACCTTAATCATGATTCATCTAAACTCTGATTAATCTGAGTATCAACTGGATAAACCGGATAATGAAATGTTACTAGAGTTTTGATTTGATAGTGATTCAGGTTTATCTGTGTCCCTATGCCCTGTATTAGTTTTATTTATCTTCGGTGGATTAATTGTATACCATTCCTCAGAGTTGTGTGCTCAATAAAAATAAACAGAAAGGCTCCAAATAAACTGTGTTCGTTTTGTAGGGCTGCCATAACAAACTACCACAAACCAGGTGGCTTGCACAACATTATTTTCTCACACTTCTGGAGGGTAAAAGTCTGAGTTAAAGATTCCTTTTGAGGTCCATGAGGGTGACCCTGTTCTATGTATTTCTCCTACCTCCTGGTGGCTTGGGGCCATCCTTGGCATTCCTTGGCTTGTGGATGCATCCCCTGATCTCTGCCTTCATCTTCACATGACATTATCCTTATGTACACGTTTCTTTTGCAAATTTCCCCTTTTAATAAGGACATCCACTATTTTGGGTTAGGGTGGGTGGGCCCCCCAATAACCTCATCTGAACTAACTACATATATAACAACCCGATTTCTAAATAAGGCTACATTCTAACATTAAGTAGTTAGTTAAGACAGCTTCATGTTAAACAACCACATGCAATGGCCCTATTTCTAAATAAGGTCACATTCTGAACTACTCAGGGTGAGGACTTCAATATATAAACAGACAAAATTCTACTAGCAAAAAAAAAAAAAAAAAAAAAAAAAAAAATTGGAAATATTTTTGGAAATATTTATCTGGAAATAAACAAAGTCAGAGGTGGCTATTAATGTCAGACAAAATGGACTTTGAGGAAAAGAAGAATTAAAGTTAGATCAATTTAATTAATAAAAATATAATCCAAATAGAAATTATCACAGTCATGGATATGTTTGTATTAAGTAATAAGATAAAATAATATAAAACCAAAACATAAATATGTGAAAAAGAAAACAATCAGAATCACAATAAACAACTTTAATGAACCTTTCCTACTCTTCGATAAATCATATAGACCGAAAAATTAAAATTTGTTTTTTTTTTTTCAACATGGCATATTAGAGGCTTTCAGCATGCTTCAGCCACTTGGAAATACCAAGGTAGTATATAAAGATTAGCTCTGTGAGCTTTAATTCAAGGAGGAAAATGGGAATCTACTGGAATCATGCAGGACACCCCAGACTCTGGAAAGGAAAGTGCCGGCACACAGCCCCTGTGACGGTGTCCGGCTAATAAAAGTGAGTGAAGCCCCATTATGTGAGAGGGACAGAGAGCCTCCCTCTGTAACTCACCTTTCCCCTGGGAATCCGAGCAATCCAGGGCGAGGGAGAAGACTTTGTTGCTCCCAGGCCCTGGAGTTAACTTGGGGAGAGGCTTGGAGACACTACGAGAGAAAGACACTGGGAACAACTGTAGGGATTTTCTCAGAACCAGGACCAAGTGCCATTTTTAATCTGGGTGCATATAAAGTCAACCATTCCTTGGCAACCTGCCAGCGTGGCCATGAAAGGATTTTAGTGTCAGGCCAGAGGTTGCAGCCCCTGCTCTGGAGCTGGGTAGGGGTCTCCACAGCCAGAACTGTGGAAAGTGCCAAAGCAGGACGTGCTGGAATTGTGCTTTCCCCTCACAGGCCTAGGGTGGGAGAAGAGCTGCTACAGCTGTGGTTTCTCCTGGACAAGACTTGCAGTCCGTGGAAGCTTGGCAACCTAGAAACCATCTGTGTGTGCCATTGCTGGGTGCCCCGGCCTGATTGCCTAAGATCGGGGTGCAGCAGGGCCCTCTCTGCTCCACATCCAGCAGAAATCCAAGCATTTGGAGCACCAGTTCACCTGGACTAGCAGCCTAAACCACCTCACCCTTCCTGTGCAGAGATCATGTAGTGGGGAGGCCCTCTCTGCTTCAGGCCCAGGCAGAGCACCAGGCATGTGGAGCACCTACTCGTCTAGTTCAGCAACCTGAGACTCTCGATCTTTCCTGGACATAGATCATGGTACAGCAAGACTCCACTCCACGCCTAGGCAGACCTCCAGGCATTTGGAGCAACTGCTTGTCTGGTGCAGCAGCCGGAGTCGCCCCACTCCTCTTGTGCAGAGATCTTGGTGCAGGGGGGTCCTCTCTGCTCTATGCCCAGGCACATCTCCAGGCATCCGGAGCAACCACTCTCCTGGATTAGGAGTTTAAGCCTCCCTCGCACCCCCATGCAGAGATTTTGGAGCTGAAGTGGTTTCTCAGCTCCATGCCTAGGTACACCTCTGGATGCCTGGTGGCCACCCACTGGATTCTCCCTTGGCACTGGTGTTTGTGCCTGCCATCAGGGGACCTGTAAGCACATCTGCCTGATCCAGCCCCGCCCTTCGTGGCTTTCCCCACACCCGGCTCCCTACACCCTGTGCTGAGCAGGGAGGTCCAATCACTGTGCATTCCATGAATCAGCCCAATTACTTGAGGCAACAGAGAGCTTCTGCCAGGAAACAAGGATCAGTTATATACCCAGCCATGTTGGCTGCTGCTGACCCTTACCTGTAAGTGTCATCTATGGGCTTGTAGGACAAACTGCACAGCCCAGTACAAAGCCTGTCAAAAGAAGTGCATAAGGCTATTGAAGCAAAACCAAAAGACCCTACTTATCACTTTGTAAAGTCACACCCCATAGGGACAGGGGAAAAGGGAAAGAATAAGAAAATAATAATAACGATAATAATAATAATAACCTTGTAGGGAAAGAAAGAAATGGAAAAAAAATCCTACCTTCATGAAAATAATTACAAAAAACAGAAGTTCCAGTGTCTCCAGATGAGAAAGAACCAGTGCAAGAATACTGGCACCATAAAAAATCTGAATCTATTGACACAACCGAAGGATTGCACTAGCTCTCCAGCAATGATCCCTAACCAAAATGGAAACTCAGAAATGACATAAAGAATTCAAAGCATGGATTGCAAGGAAGCTCACTGGGATTCAAAACAAGGTTAAAAATCAACACAAAGAAACTTCTAAACCAATACAGAAAATGAAGGAGATAAGCCAAAAAAAAAAAAAAAAAAAAAGTCAATCAGAGCTTCTGGAATTGAAAAACTCACTTAAGAAATAACAAAACACAATTGAGTATTTCATCCAAGACTGGGCCAAAGAGAAGAAAGAATTTCAGAGCTTGAAGACTGGTCATTTGAACTAACCCAATCTGACAAAAATAAAGAAAAAACAATTTTAAAAAATGAGCATCTCTTCAAGAAATATGGGATTATGTAAAGCGACCAAAGCTACAAATTATTGGCATTCCTGAGAGAGAGGGAGAAAAAACCAATAACCTGAAAAATATATTTGAGGAAATAACTCAAGAATACTTCTCTAATCTTGCTAGACAAGTAGACACCCATATACAAGGAATCCAGACACCTGCAACACGCTACACAAAATGAACATCACCAAAACATATAGTCACTAGACTGTCAAGGTTAACACTAAAAAATAATTTAAAGGCAGCTAGTGAAAAAGGGCAGATCACAAACAAAGGAAATTCCATCAGGCTAACAGAGAACTTCTCAGCAGAAATTTTACAAGCCAAGAGACATTTGACCTATTTTTAGCATGCTTAAAGAAAAGAAATTCCAACCAAGAATTTCATATCCTGCCAAACTAAGCTTTATAAGCGAAGGAGAAATAAAATCTTTTCCAGACAAGTAAGCTGTAAGGGAATTAATTACCACTAGATCAGCCTTACCAGAGATCCTTGTAGGACAAACTACACAGCCTGGTATAAAACCTGCTTTATACATAGAAACAAAAGGGAGTTTTAAACACAGAAACAAAAGAACAACAACCAGTACCAGAAAAACACAGCTCATAGCCCACAGACCCTATAAAGCAAAAACACAATACATACCACAAGGCAAACAGCTGACAATATCATGATGGGACTAAAACCTCACATGTCCACATTAACCTTGAATATGAGTGGTTTAAACTCCCCACTTGAAAGGCACAGAGTAGAAAGTTGGATAAAATTATAAAACAAAACAAGACGCATCAACTGCTGTCTTCAAGAAACCCATCTCACATGTAAAGACACTTATAGGCTTGAAGTAAAGGCTTGGAGAAGGATCTACCACACAAACAGAACCAACAAAAGCTTTTCTTATATTTCCATTGTTATATCAGATAAAACAGATTTTAAAACAACAACAATAAGAAAGGACAAAGAAGGGCATTATACAATGATAAAGGCTTCAATTCAACGAGAAGACTTAACTATTCTAAATATATATGCACCCAACACTGGCATACCCAGGTTCATAAAACAAGTTCTTCTGGACCTACAAAATGACTTAGTTACACAATAATAGTGGGGGACTTCAAAACCCCACTGACAGCATTAGATAGATTATTGAAATCCATACAAATGGTCAATAAAACCAAAAAGCTGGATATCTGAAGGGATAAAAAAGATCAACAGACCATTAGCTAGATTAACAATAAAAAAGATACAACCAAATAGGCACAATCAGAAATTACAAAGGCAACGTTATAACTGATTCCACAGAAATAAAAATATCCTCAGAGACGATTATGAACACCTCTATGCATACAGACTAGAAAATCTAGAGGAAATGGGTAAATTCCTGGAAATACATAATCTCCCAAGACAGAATCAAGAACAAATTGAACAGATCAATACCAAGTTCTAAAATTGAATCAGTAATAATTTTTTAAAAACCCCAAAACCTATCAACCAAAAAAAATCCCTGGACCAGGTGGAGTCACAGCTGAATTCTACCAGATGTACAAAGAAGAACTGGTATCAATTCTCCTGAAAATATTTCAAAACATCCACAAGAAGGGATTTCTCTCCTAACTTATTCAACGAAGCCAGAATCAACCTGATGCTAAAACCAGGAAAAGACACAGTGAAAAAAGAAGCTTATAGGCCAATATTCCTGATGAACATAGACACAAAAATCCTGATCAAAATACTAGCAAACCAAATCCAGCCACACACCAAAAAGGTAATTCACCATTATAAAGTAGGCTTCATTCCTGGGATGCAAGGGGGTGCGGGATAAAAGACTACAAATCGAGTTCAGTGTATACTGTTCAGGTGATGATGGGTGTGCCAAAATCTCACAAATCACCATTACAGAACTTACTCATGTAACAAAATACCACGTGTTCCCCAAAAACCCATGGAAATAAAAAATTAAAAAATAAAGCCAAAATATGCAAATCTATGTGATTCACCACATAACTGAATTAAAAACAAAAATTATGTGATCATATCAATAGACATGGAAAAAGCTTTGAATAAAATCAAACGTCTTTCATGATAAAAATAAACTTCAAGAAACTAGGCATTAAAGGAACATAGCTTAAAATAATAACAGCAATCTATGGCAAATTCACAGCCAACATTACACTGAATGGGTAAAAACTGGAAGCGTTCCCCTTGAGAACAGGAAAAAGACAATAATGCCCACTCTCACCACTCCTCTTCCACATAGTACTGAAAGTCCTAGCCAGAGCAATCAGGCAAGAGAAAGAAATAAAAGACATCCAAATAGGAAAACAAGTCAAGCTATCTCTCTTCATGGATGATATGATTCTGTATCTTGAAAATCCTAAAGACTCCACCAAAAAGCTCCTAGACCTGATAAGCTACTTCAGTAAAGTTTTAGGACACAAAATCGATGTACAAAAATCAGTAGCATTTCTATATACCAATAACATTCAAGCCAAGAGCCAAATCAAGAATGCGATCCTGATAGCCAAAAATAAAATTAAAATACCTAGGAATACATCAAACCAAGGAGGTGAAAGATCTCTACAAGAAAAACCACAAAAACACTGTTGAAATAAATAATAGGTGACACAATTAAATAGAAAAAAATTCCATGCTCATGGATTGGAATAATTAATATCATTAAAATCGCCATGCTGCTCAAATCAATCTACAGATTCAATACTAGTCCTATCAAACTACCAATGTCATTGTTCACAGAATTGGAAAAATCCATTCTAACATTCATATGAAACCAAAAAAGAGCCCAAGTAACCAAAACAATCCTAAGCAAAAAGAATAAAGCTGAAGGCACCACATTACTTGACTTCAAACTATACTATAAGGTTATGGTAAACAAAACAGTATGGTGGTGGTACAAAAACAGGCATCTAGACTGGTGGAACAGAATACAGATCCAGAAATAAAGCCACACACCTACAGTCATCTGACAAAAGTGACAAAATTAAGCAATAGGGAAATGAGTCCCTGTCTAATAAATGGTGCCAGGAGAGCTGAGTAGCCACATGCAGAAGAATGAAACTGGACCCCTACATTTCACTATACACAAAAATTAACTCAAGATGGATTAAAATTAAATGTAAGAGCTCAAACTAAGAATTCAAGAAGGAAACCTAGGAAACACCATTTTAGACATGAGTCTTGGCCAAAAAAAAAAAAAAAAAAAAAAAATTATGGTTAAGTCCTCAAAAGCAGTTGCAACAAAAACAAAACTTGAAAGTGGGACCTAGTTAAGCTAAAGAGCTCCTGCACAGCAAAAGAGACTATCAACAGAGTAAACAGACAGAATGGGAGAAAGTATTTTCAAACTGACAAAGGTCTGACATTCAGACCTGACAAAGGTCTAATATTCAGAGTCTAAGTTCCTTCAGGAACTTAAACAATCAAAGGAGCAAAATACAAATAACCTCTAAAATGGGTAAAACATATGAATAGACACTTCTCAAAAGAAGACATACAAGTGGACAAGAAACATAAGAAAAAGATTATCCACATCACTAATCATCAGAGAAATGCGAATCAAAACCACAATGAGATACCATCTCACACCGGTCAGAATGGCTATTACTAAAAAATCAAAAAACAACAAATGTTGGGCAAGACTGCAGAGAAAAGGGAATGCACATGCACTGCGGGATCATAAATTAGTTCAGCCACTATGGAAAGCAGTTTGGTGGATTTCTCAAAGAACTTAAATAGAACTACCATTTGACCCAGCTATCGCATTACTCAGTGTATATCCAAAAGAAAACAAATCATTCTAACAAAAGACACAAACACTCTTACATTCTTTGCAGCACTATTCACAATAGTAAAGTCATGGAATCAACCCAGGTGTTCATCAATTGTGGACTGGATAAAGAAAATGTGATACATAGGCACCAAGAAATACTATATAGCCATAAAAAGAATAAAATCATGTCCTTTGTCACAACATGGATGCAGCTGGAGGCTATTATCCTAGGTGAATTAATGCAGGTACAGAAATGCAAAGACTGCATGTACTCACTTATAGGTGGGAGCTAAACATTGGGTACTCATGAACATAAAGATGGTAACAATAACAATAGACATTGGGGACTGGTTGGGGGGAGGGAGGAAGAGGGCAAGAGCTGAAAAGCTATTAGGTGTGATGCTCAGTACTGGATGTCTAGATCATTTGCATTCCAAGTCTCAGCATCACACAATGCAATATACCCATGTAACCAAACCTGCAAATGTACCCCCAAATCTAAAATAAAAATTGAAAAAAAAAATCAGTGAACTTGATTTAATGGCTTTATATTGAACTTTGTGTTTTGGGGGAAATATGCATTCTTTTAAGTTGCTCATAAAATATTTATAATAAGTTACAACAATCTAGTCCAGATAACAAAGATATAAATGTTTCAAATTCTAAACTGTATGGACGTTGTTGTCTGACCACAGAAAAGTAACACTTTGAAATCAATAGCAAGATAATTGCCACTTTTAATTTTGAGATTAATCGATAGCTCTGACACAAAAATAAAAATGAATGTGTAAGTATCATTTATTTAGAATATAATTTCGGCCGGGCGCGGTGGCTCAAGCCTGTAATCCCAGCACTTTGGGAGGCCGAGACGGGAGGATCACGAGGTCAGGAGATCAAGACCATCCTGGCTAACAAGGTGAAACTCCGTCTCTACTAAAAAATACAAAAAAAAAAAAAAAAAAAAAAAAATTAGCCGGGCGAGGTGGCGGCGCCTGTAGTCCAGGCTACTCGGGAGGCTGAGGCAGGAGAATGGCGTGAACCCGGGAGGCGGAGCTTGCAGTGAGCTGAGATAGGGCCACTGCACCCCTGCCTGGGCGACAGAGCGAGACCCCGTCTCACAAAGAAAAAAAAAAAAAATATATATATATATATAATTTCAATGGGATTTTTAATTAGCTACAATTAACGATTATGAAGTGTGGCCAAAGCTCTGCACAGAGAAAATAATTAAATAAACTTATTAAAAAATTACTTAAACCTGAGAAAATGGCAATTGGGAATTTATATATTAAAGAAATAAATGAGAAAGAGCAAAATGTAAAATATAATTTAAAAATAAATAAGAGTGCATTCTTTAAAATGAATAATTAAAAAATAAGATTCCAGAAATTGAATAAGAAGAACAAACAAAACTCAGAAACAATATGTTGGGAACAAGAAGATATAAGTTTGGAAAGACAATTAAAAATCTGAATATTATGACAGATGTTAATTAATAAGAAGCATTTTATACATGAATTAGTTTCCAGGAAACCAAAGTTATTAAAATTTACTGAAAATGAGGTAAAAATCCTGAACATACCAATTACTATATAAGAAATGGAAAGCATTGTGGAAAGATCTACTTCCACTGATTTTCCTGCAGTCAGAAAGAAATTCTTTCCAATCTTTATCTTTTCAAAGAACCATCTTTTTGTTTCATTTATCTTTTGTATATATTTTTTCAATTTCATTTAGTTCTGCTCTGATCTTAGTTATTTCCTTTCTCCTGCTGGGTTTGAGTTTGGATTGTTCTTATTTCTCTATTCCCTTCAGGTGTGACCTTAGATGGTTTGTTTGTGGTCCTTCAGACTTTTTGATGTAGGTGTTTAGGGCTATGAACTTTTCTCTTAGTGCTGTCTTTGCTGCATCCTAGAGATTTTGGTAGGTTGTGTCGCTACTGTCGTTCAGTTTGAAAAATTTTTAAATTTCCACCTTGATTTCATTTTTGACCCAATGATCATTCAGGAGCAGGTTATTTAATTTCCATGTATTTGCATGGTTTTGAAGGTTTCTTTTGGAGTTGATTTCCAGTTTTATTCCACTGTGGTCTGAAAGAGTACTTGATATAATTTTCAATTTTAAAAAATGTGTTGAGGCTCGTTTTGTGGCCTATCATATGATCTATCTTGAAGAATGCTCCATGCATTGTTGAACAGAATGTATATTCTGCAGTTATTGGGTAGAATGTTCTGTAAGTATCTGTTAAGTCCATTTGTTCTAGGGTATAGTTTAAATCTATTTTTCTTTGTTGACTTTCTGTCTTGATGACCTATGTAGTGCTGTCAGTGGAGTGTTGAGGTCCCCACTATTATTGTGTTGCTGTCTATTTCATTTCTTCAGTCCATTAATAATTGTTTTATAGATTTGGGAGCTCTAGTGTTAGGTGGATTAATTTATAAAACAAATTTATAACACAGATTAAATTTATAAAACAAATATTTAGGACTGTGATATTTTCCTGTTGGACAAGACTTTTTATCATTATATAATGTGCCTCTTTGTCTTTTTAAACTGCGGTTGTTTTAAAGTTTGTTTTATCTAATACAAGAATATCTGCTCCTGCTCTCTTTTGGTGTTCATTTGCATGGAATGTTTTTTCCCACCCCTTTACCTTAAGTTTATGTGAGTCCTTATGTGTTAGGTGTGTCTCTTGAGGGCAACAGATAGTTGGTCAGTGAATTCTTATCAATTCTGCAATTATGTTATCTTTTAAGTGGAGCATTTAGGCCATTTACATTCAATTTTAGTATTGAGACGTGAGGTTGCATTTTATTCATTGTGCTATTTGTCGTCTGTATAATTTTTTTATTGTATTTTTGTTTTATAGGTCCTGTGAGATTTATGCTTTAAAGAAGTTCTGTTTTGATGTGTTTCCAGACTTTGTTCCAAGATTTAGAGATTCTTTTAGCAGTTCTTGTAGTGCTGGCTTGGTAGTGGCAAATTCTGTCAGCATTTGTTTGTCTGAAAAAGGCTGTATCTGTCCTTCATTTATGAAGCTTAGCTTTGCTGGATACAAAATTCTTGGCTGATAAATGTTTTGTTTGAGGAGGCTGAAGATCGGGCCCTGATCCCTTCTAGCTTATAGGGTTTCTGCTGAGAAATCTGCTGTTAATCTGATAGGTTTTTCTTTATACATTACCTGGTGTTTATGCCTCATAGCCTTAAGATTCTTTCCTTCATCTTAACTTTAGATAACCTGATGACAGTGTACCTAGGCGATGATCATTTTGCGATGAATTTCCCAGGTGTTCTTTGTGCTTCTTGTATTTGGATGTCTAGGTCTGTAGCCAGCTGGGGAAGTTTTCCTTGATTATTCCCCCAAATGTATTCTCCAAACTTTTAGATTTCTCTTCTCATTCAGGAGTGCTGATTATTCTTAGGTTTGGTCATTTAACATGATACAGACTTCTTGGAGGTTTTGTTCAAATTTTCCTATTCTTTTTTCTTTGTCTTTGTTGGATTGGGTAAATCTGAAAACTTTGACTTCGAGCTCTGAAGTTCTTTCTTTGGCATGTTCAATTCTATTGCTGAGATTTTCCAGAGCATTTTGCATTTCTATAAGTGTGTTCATTGTTTCCTGAAGTTTTGATTATTTTTTATTTATGCTATCTATTTCATTGAATATTTCTCCCTTTACTTCTTGTATCATTTTATTTTTTTTTACATTGGGCTTCACATTTCTCTGTTGTCTCCCTGATTAGCTTAATAACTAACCTTCTGAATTCTTTTTCAGGTAAATCAGGGATTTCTTTTGGTTTGGATCTATTGCTGGTGAGCTAGTGTGATTTTTTGGGGGGTATTAAAGGACCTTGTTTTGTCATATTACCAGAACTGGTTTTCTGGTTCTTTCTCATTTGGGTAGGTTCTGTTAGAGGCAAGGTCTAGGGCTCAAGGCTGTTGTTGAGAATCTTTTGTCCCATGGGATACTTCCTTGATATAGTATTCTCCCCCTTTTCCTAGGGGTGTGGATTCCTGATAGCAGAGCTGTAGTGATTATTCTCTCTCTTCTGGGTCTAGGCACCCAGCAAGTCTACAAGGCTCTGGGCTAGTACTGCAGATGGCTGTGGATAACGAGCACCTGCTCTGGTGGAGGTGTCAGTCGGTGAAATAGATTCTATGAGGGTCCTTAGCTTTGGTCGATTAATGCACCATTTTTGTGTTGGTTGGCCTCCTGCCAAGAGGTGACATTTTCAAGAGGGCATCAGCTATGGTAGTATGGGGAGGAACAGGTGGTGGGCAGGTCCCTAGAACTCCCAAGAGTATGTGCTCTTTGTGTTCAGATACGAGGCTGGGTAGGGAAGGACCACCAGGTGGGGGCAGAGTAGGCATGTCTGAGCTCAGACTCTCCTTAGATAGGTCTTGCTATGACTGCTGTGGGGGATGGGGATGTGGCTCAATGAAGGTACGTTCCTAGAAGAATTTTGGCTGCCTCTCCTGTGTCACTCAGGCTTTCGGAGAAGTGGGAGAAAGCCGGCAATCACAGGCCTCACCCAGCCCCCATGCAACCCAAAAGGCCAGTCTCACTCCCATTGTGCCCCTGCTCCACCCAACAGTACCAAGTCTGTTTCCAGGCAGTGGGTGAGCAGGGCTGAGAATCTGCCCAGGCTACCCACCTCACAGCTGCTAAAGCAAGCAGGGCTTTTTTCTTCCCCTGCCTGTGAAGTCTGCACACCAGATTTATGCCCTCCCCTGAGTTCTGGTTAGGAGAGTTCTCGATTGGTTCAAATTGTTAAAAAGTTCAGCTGGAGGTTTCCTTCTTCCTGTGGCCTTTTCCTAGTGTCTCTGGCAGCCCTCATCAAGGACCCCTGTGAGGCAAAGCAGAAGTGGCTTGCTAGGGGACCCAGGGAGCCCACAAGCCTTTTCCTGCTGCTTTCTCTATCCCTGTATTTCATTCGGCTCTTTAAAATGACTCAGTTCCAGGAAAGGTCAGAATCCTCTCCTGTAATCTAGACCTTCAGGTTTAGCAGTGGGGGTGTGTGTTTGGGGGTGGGTGATCTCTCTTTCCCACTTCCACAGTTTGGGCACTCTTTGAAAACAGATGTAGACTTAGACAATTCTGGAGGGCATGCACATGTGGGCGCACATGCACACACACACTGACAGACAGAAATTATATCTTAATTTATTTCATACAAATAACATTAGGGTGATACCAAATTCTTAAGGATGTGATATACAAAAAAGCGAAAATAGATACCAGTTGCACTTAAATTTAAAGATGTAAAAATCATAAATTATTAACAAACAAATCTAACAGTATAAACTAAAGAACAACATAGCATGACCAAACATGGTTAATTCTAAAACTGAAAAGAGAGTTTGATGCAAAGAGCTTCACTAACACAATTTAACATATGGCTAGGCCAAAAATTCGAGTAAAGTGAAATTCATCCTGAATTAAAAAACTCTCAGTAAACTGAAAATAATAGAAGACTACTTTAGTAAAGAACATCTCTTATGCCAACAATACTTTGCATTTTTTCAACCATTCCATTAAAATAAGAAAATATATATGACACACTGCTGCTCTGGAAGATTGATTCTGTTTCATGAGAGAAAAAAATTATGATGCAGATAACCACAAAGAAAGATCCTAAATTATTATTGCTCGAAGATGATTTGATTGTTAGAAATGTAGATAATTCATTAAAACTATTAGAACTAATAAAAAAGTTTATGAAAGTGGCTGACTGCAAAATAAATACACAAAAGTCAGTTTGGAAATATAATTCTAAAATGTTTCCATTTACACCAGTGTATATGTAAATGCATTTTTCAGTATATAACATATGCATTGGTTACAAAAGGAACTTTACAAAAGAGTATCTGAATAAATGGAGAAACATATCATGCTCTTTGGTGGGGATGGTTAGCATAAAGATGTTGATTCTCCCCAAAGAAGTCTACAGGATAATATTTTTGTAGATAAAACAATCATTATACTGCTCATTTGGACGACTCTTTGCTTGGGAAGAGCAATGGAACTTTCAAGGAAGAGGAGCCTTGAGAGAAGATTTGCCCTCTGGATTGGAAAAACAAACACATGAAAACAGTGTAATGTTGAACTTAACCCTACGTAGAACAAAGGAAAAATGAAAGTATTAAGAATCCATGAACAAATTCAAGCACTGATAAAGTTTTGGGCCTGATTATTATGGTATTTTTAATTGATCTGGAAGAGGATTATTCACCAGATGCTGAGAAATTTCTGCTAAAATTTTAGCCGCTGTAATGTCACAAATTGAGGCAATTGGCTGACCCTTCAAGGAAAGAAAAAAGGAAGTCAAAGCCTTGCCCCAAAACAAGCCAAAGTAATTTAAATATAGACACAAATAGCAAAACCATTAATATAAATGAAAAATATGTCTGAATATTTATATAACCTTGGGGAGTGGAAATGCTTTCTAATTAGGACACCAATACCATATAGTATAAAAAACATTTCTAGGTTTCTAAAACAAAAACCAAAACCAAAAACTCCAAAGTTCTTATGTCAAAATTGCTAAGAAGATATTTTATAGCTGAAGATAAATTAGAAAAATGCATATCATACACACATTCCTCTCAATACTTAAGAAAATTATTTATGAAATATCACAGGCAACTTAGAAAATTATAAATCAACATGAAAAAGTCCAGTTTCACTCTAAAAAAAGAAAACAAAAATGAAAACAAAAACAATTCTCTTTGTTGTGACTATCAAACAGGACAAGAATTTTTAAGTTATAATATCCAAATGTTGGAGAACAGTAAAAAGGTACATACATCTATGGTTATTTTGGAAGAGTAAATTGGTAAAATTTCCTGGAACGCTATTGGGCTAATGTTCATCATGCTGTGAATAAAACATTACTTTTCAGGAAACATATCCTAACAAAATGTTTATGGATGAGTGCATATATGATAGAAGCAGGAGACTGTTGTAATGGTTTAAAATACCAAAGAATTGGAGACAGACTAGCTGTCCCCAAGTTGACAATTGGCTAAATAAATTGTTAAAGAGCCACAGAAAGAAGAATCTACGAAAGACATTTAAAATGACATGAATACCAGGCCATGGGAAACTGTCACAATTATTAATAACAAAGAAAATTACAAAGAAGCAGGTACATTATTACCCATCTGTTTCTGGAAGAATACAATGTAAAATATTAAAGTATTATACTTGTGTGCATATCTTTCAGTTCTGTATAGGATAAAAGCATTATTTTAAAAAGATGTCATAAGTTACGTGAAAATAAGAACCAATGAGAGAAAACTGGGTGAATAAGAGATATGTACTGGCCTACAATGTTTGGGCACAGCTGAATAACTGCAGGATCTCACATCAGAAAGATCCACGCTCAAGTCTCAGCTCCACTCCATTATTGGTGGGTGACCTTGGGCAAGTCATTTAACATTTCTTCAGTTTTTACATTGTAAATTGGAGACTGAAAAGGCATTTACCCTGAGGTGTGTCTGAGGATCAAATGAGATGTAACAAAGAACTGCTGAAATAATATTCCTAATAGGAGATGATTTCAGAAGGTATCAGGTAAGGGGAAAGACAAAGGTGAAAGAAATGAGCACTATAGAAATATGGAATATGTGGGACAGCGTTCTGACTTATTTTTGGCTCCAGAGAAAATTAAAGTGAGAAAGCACAAACAGTCTAAAAGGGCAGAGCTAAAAGTATAAATTGAATATTTCAGGGGGAATTTCTTTTCTATGAATAAGCAAATTTAATATGGCTTTGGGAAAAAGAAAGTTCCTTTCATATGGAGAATCACTGCTCAGTTTAGTGGAGAGTTTACTCCCACATAAGTTAATCTTTGGCGGAGATATACAGTGAATGAGATATGGGAAAAAGTGGAAATAACAATGTCTATGACACAGGTTACTGCCTGTGTTGTTTTAAAAAGATAAAAGGAAGTCATTACATTTGAGAGTACCTGATGCTAGTGAATCAAAATAATGTTATCAGTAGGAATTTCATTTTCAACACTTACAGTGGTAATTATCAAAAAGATACAAATAAATAAGAGAAAGGACTTAGTCACTCTCCCAAAGAACCTAAAAAGTCAAGTAAAGAAGACGTTGGGCAGCTTGATAGTTAATCAATCCATCAGTGGGGGTTCACTTTGCATCCACCACACCAGCTAAAATTTTAGCAGAAATTGAAATCTAGAAGGCTTGGCATTGGGACAGGGGAAAAAATTATCCAAGAATGAGAATCTAACTTTAGAAAAGGTTCAGAGGCAAAGAAAAAAAAATGGATATAAAAGCTGAGAAAGCAAAGGTGTACCCATGTTTTTGATGACATTTATGTTATCTGTACAATGTAACAGAATTTGCTGTCCTGATTTGTAACAGTGGTTGATAACAAAAATGGGTGAATTTAACCATATAGCAACATCAGATCAAAAATCTGCAAGTCTTTTAAGATATATAAAAGCACTATTCATCATGAAATACATTTTTGAGTAATAGCTCCTTAAATCATTAAACTTGGGTAATTTATATTACTTAAAATTATACAGGATATCTTCTGTGTTGTTTTAAATTCAAAGACCTGACCCAACACTGTGGTCTTTTACTGTTATTCTTCAACTCGTAATCCATACAAGCTAGAAGACTAATTATATCAAAAGGCAACAAAAATGAACCCCAAAAAGGACAAAAGGTCTTTTTTCTCTGCAGGTAATCCAGCAATCCTTAGAGTAAATCTAATAATTTTTTATCAGTTTGATTGATGGCTTGTTACAACAGCTGAAAATTTTTATTTGACTACACTGGTGAACGTGGTTAAATCATTGTATTATTTTTAGAGATTTTTAGACTAGCATGCCTGTCTAAATGCTTTCATTATTACTCTTGCAATCTTCTACACCACTGGGTCTACAGCATGCTAATATAACTAGTCTCTCATTTTTAAGATAATTGTTTGCATGTGTTCTTTTTTGCACACACAGTTTGCACTAAGAATTATTCAGTTCGATAGGCATCTGCTTTTGATAAAGAACACTAAGAAGCACATCTAAAGTTTCTCATTCATTTAGTAAACCTTTATGGAATGCTTTCGCATTCATTAATTCAACAAATATTTATTGAATATAACAAACATTATTGAGTATAGTAGACCCTGTATGAGGCCCTGGAGATTTGGCAGTGAATAGGATACGTAAGACAGTTATACTTGGCAGGGCATAGTGGCTCATGCCTTTAATCCCAGCATTTTGGGAGGCTGAGGCAGGCAGATCACCTGAGGTCATGAGTTTGAGATCAGCCTGGCCAATATGGCGAAACCCTGTCTCTACTAAAAGTACAAAAAAATTAGCCGGGCATGGTGGCAGGAGCCTGTAATCCCAGCTACTAGGGAGGCTGAGGCAGGAGAATCTCTTGAACCCGGGAGGTGGAGGTTTCAGTGAACCAAGATTGCGTCACTGCACCCCAGCTTGGATGACAGAGCAAGACTCTGCCTCAAAAAAAAAAAAAAAAAAAGATAGTTACACTTGCCTTTTTTCTCTCCCTTGAGCACATGGTCCTGTGCAGAAATGTTGCCCTTTTCTAGATCTTTCCATGGCTTTCTCTCATACTTCATTCAATCTCTGCTCAAAAGTCATCTCTTCAAAAATGTCTTCCTTATCTATATACTCCCTCCACACTTCTATCTTTCGCTATCCTCTTATTCTCCTTTAATTTTTATTTACTGCTGTTGTTTTTGAGATTTTTAAATGTATTTTTGTCTTCTCCAAGTAAAAGGAAAACTCAAGAGTATAGACTTTTTATTACTTCCTCCTTAGACCTAGAATAATGTGTGACAATTAGGAGAATTATTTGCGAAACGAATGAATAAATAATAAAAGGCTGAGACGTTACCTGTATTTTTGGAGCTCACATTTTAGTGAGAAAAGAGGCAAGTAAGTGATTGCTAATGGAAGCCGTGCTAGAGTATAATTTAAAAGGCTATTTGGGAGAGTAGCTGATATGGTTTGGATTTGTGTTCCCACCCAAATTCATGTTGAATCGTAATGCCCAATATTGGGGGAGGGGCCTGACGGGAGGTAATTGGATCATGGAGGCGAATTTCCCTCTTGCTGTTCTCATGATAGTGAGTGAATTCTTATGAGATCTGATGGTTCAAAAGTGTGTAGTACCTCCCTCTTCTCTGTTTTCCTCCTGCTTGGGCCATGTAAGAGGTGCCTCTTTCTTCTCCTTCCACCATGATTGCAAGTTTCCTGAGGCCTACCCAGCTATGATTCCTGTATAGCCTGTGGAACTGTGAGCCAATTAAACATATTTTCTTTATAAGTTACCCAGTATCAGGTAATCCTTTATAGCAACACAAGAACAGACTAATACAGTAGCTAAGAACAGTTTATCTGGAAAGGCAAGGCTTGAACTCATTCCTGATGAGAGGGAGCTAAGCTAGTTAATGAACATGAGGAAGTGCCTTCCAGAGAGAGAGAGCATTAAAGGTAAAATCTCTTAGGATTGAGAAGGACACCAGAATGGTTGGAGAATAAGGAGAAAAATAAGCAAAGGGGAGAAATAGTTGAATGTAACTAAAGAGAAGGCAAGGGGCCAGATAATGTGGAATCTTAAAGGCCAAGTTAAGGAGTTTAATTTTTTTTTTTTTTTTTTTTTTTTTGAGATGAAGTCTCACCCTGTTGCCCAAGCTGGAGTGCAGTGGTGTGATCTCGGCTCACTGCAACTTCTGTCTCCCCAGTTCAAGCGATTCTCCTGCCTCAGCCTCCCCAGTAGCTGGGAGTACAGGCGCATGCCATCATGCCCAGCTAATTTTTGTATTTTTAGCAGAGACGGGGTTCACTATGTTGACCAGGCTGGTCTCGAACTCCTGACCTTGTGATCTATCTGCCCGCCTTGGCCTCCCAAAGTTCTGGGATTACAGGTGTGAGCCATCACATCCGGCTAGAGTTCAAATTTTTAATATATACAAATATGAAAACTTTGAAGGTTTCAAGTGCAAGAGTTAACCTCTCTGTTTAGAGAATGAATTATGGGGGCATGGTTATTGCCACAGATCAGATGAAAGATAATGGTAGCCTGTATTAGAGTAGTGCGATGGGAATCGAAAGAAGTGAACCAGTGAGGAGTATAATTGTAAGTGGTGCCATCAGGACTTGTTGGTAGATTGGAGATAATGATTTGAAGATTGAGGTCAATAGAGGCCTCCACAATGGTTCTTGGGCTTTTGGCTCGAACATTTTGCAGAAGGTAATGTCATTTACTGATTTGTAAGTTGTTTTTCAGTCTGCATTAGGTGGTAATTATGTTAGCTTATAAAGATTCTCATTTGACTTTGGGGTACATTTTGCATTTTAACACTCTGGAGTTTTTAATCTGTTTCAGTTGTCATAGCTAATCCTCAAGAACTTGAGTCAGTTGTTGACTCAGGAATATGGCTCCTCTTCCTCCTGAGGCTTAATCTTGGGTCAAGGTAAGTGCTACACATGGAAATAAAACAGACATCAGTATGTGTCATTAATGTTTCTTGTCTTTGGCAAGATATAATGCTTTATAGAGAATGTTGAAGCTATTGACCAAAGCGATATTTGGAGTGATAGGTTTGCTTTAATTTCTTACTTTTTCCCAAACAGAACTATTAGTGATTTAGTTTGAGTTCACATTGTCCTCTGAAAAACTTAGCCAATGAAAGAGAAAATTCTATTATAATCACTAATCCAGCTATACAATTTTAATTAAAATAATTATTTAAACAGAACTCTCAAACCATAAGGATACTGGATAGACAATTGTTGAGAAAAAGCAATAGTTTTTCACAAACAGTTGAGTTTTAAAGATTCCTTTTGTTCTAGCATCAACAGACCTGTCTGAGACTGTTTGTGGCTTTTCCTGAGTTTGTTAGCTAATAGCTATTAACAGAAGACAGGGTGCATTTTGTTGCCCTGATCTTCTAAAAATGTTACAATAAACCTCTCTTGAGACTGTATCTTGAGATTTACAAAGTGTAATTCTATTTCTCCATTTGATTGTGATTTTCCATGTGATATTTATTTTCTTCATAAAAGTGTTGCTCAATAACAAGAAGCTGTTCTAATGACAATTTAATGATAGACCCTCCAATGACAGTTTATATTGTCAAATTATTCATTTAAACATTACCCACATCCCTTAGCTCGTTTGCAGTGAGAAGTTAGTTACTCTTTTGGGTAGTGTATGTGAATTTTTCATCCCTTCCCTCGTTTCTCCATAAGAAAATCTTGGAAGCTAATTAGTTCATCGATCATAATTTCATTTTTGGGAGCAGTTATTCAGTTCTACGTTTTCTGGTAAAGGAAGTATTTAATCATTTCTTCTTTGAAGTGAATTCAGATATGATGCCTTCATGACTAGATCAAATGTCATGGTATTTCCTACCTAAAAGGGCATTGTTACTGAGGCTATTGGGTTGAAGCTAAAGATAAATTGATTGTTTCAGAAACTAACTTTGATAAGTTATCTTTCTGGTAAGAAGACGTCCCTTGAATGATTCTGTCATTTCTGAAAATGTGCATGACATTTACTACAGTATGACAAGTGTAAATAGGTGATCTTAGGCTATGTCTCAAAATCTGGTTTATAGGACTCTGCTATAGCTGAAATGGCTACACTTGAAACTTCTAGTTGACTCAGCCAGTAGTGGGTCCACATGAGGGAAGCAACTGACTCCTCTGTTGTGCCAGATTGCAGCTGATTTTCTAAATCAAAAGTTGAGATTTAGAATAGTTCTCCATTTCAAATGTAAGCCTCTCCTGTATATTTTGATTAGGAATATACGTTTTGCAATTTATAGTTTTGAAATACAAAATAACAGTAAATTTGTACAACATAATCATGTTCTTACGTATATTAATAGAAAGTCCTAATGATAACTATAAATTCCGTCTTGCATTTGTAGAAAGCAAAGGTCAATACAGCTACTAGCTTGGACAACCATGCGAACCACATAGTCAATCAGTTGTTTAGGATGAAGACAGACAAAATGCGATGACAGACTATAGGTAAAGTAGGAATAAAACAATGATGAAGATTTTTATGGAGATAAAAGAATGGAACAAGGGGTACTGCTTAAACAATCCCAGGAAATTCAGGCAGCCTTCCAGACTATGGATCCATGACTGAAATAGTAGAGCTGCACATAGCTGAACCCTACACAAGTATCTACTGCTGGCTCTGTCTTCTAACATTTCCTTTAGTGACTTGCTCATTCATTGTCCTTGTTCCGCCTCACTTCTTCCTACTTCTCCCGCTGCCTCTCTGTGATAGAAAGATTTGTAGAAATTGGACTCTGGTTTTTATAAAGGAATGCTGATTGGCCCTGACTCAAATGAACCTCCACTGCAGAGCAGGAAAGTAAAGCAAGCATAACTGCAGGTGTGTTCCTCTTGAAGGTTTCAGTCACTCCCGGAAGTCATAGCCTAAGTTGGAGGTAAGATTGAAAGTGATAACCAGTTTTCTTGTATTTAAGCTCACAATCATCCTGCCTCTGTAAACACATTCATATCAAATTGTCTTTAGGAATGCAGGAGGAAGGGTTTTAAACCTAGTAACTGACACAAGCAGTGGTGTAGCAAACTGTAGTACGATCAAAGAGCACAGGTGAGATGGAGATACATTTGTCTCTATGGGGAATGCATTCCTAAGGTTTGGTTTTATAATTCTGCACTGCTGGGCACTAAGATATTTGTGGGACAGAAAAAAATTTTATTCCAAATGCCAGCGCCTGCTATAGTTGGAGATGGCTGAGGGGTAGAGTGAAAATTAATTTTACTGTCTCCATTCAGAGTTAATTTAGTGTGCTGCCATCAAACTGAAACAGCTGAACTAAAACCACCAGTAGCAGCAGCAGCATCGCTTAAAGCTGTTTCTTAAATGGTGTGGGACATATCAGAATGTAAGGGAAGAAATTAAGATGAAGGTTCAGGGCTGTTTAATCCAGGTTGAATACCAGATAGACTAATATCCTCGAAGAATACTATGATGTACTCTTTACAAAATGTCCTTGAAACACACTATCACAAAACCAGAGAAAGGAAGATTTCATCGTAGGAGAGGAGGTTGGATTTGGATAAAATTGGAAACATTTCTTTGTTGAAAATTTAACATAATCTATTTGATGTAAAGAAAATTACACTCACCATAGGCAACATATGCAGGTAATTATTACCAAAAGTTAAAGGTAAGCACCTCTTCTTATTATTTCTTAAGAATAAAAGTAATTCTTAATTAGGACTCTCACAATTTCAGCCACAACTTACAAGTCCATTCAAGTACTTTTTATTAACTATCTAAGATACCATTATTTTGAACCAGTAACTAAACAGATTCAGTAATGTATACATTGAATCTATGACGATGCTTCTAGATTTTAGATACTCTCTGGTTACCAAAACGTAATATTTTGGGAATATTACACAAACAATAACAATTTCCATTTTATATGACTTTAAATACAGCAAATTCACAAGATAAGACATGTATTTGGAAAAGTATACTTTATTCAGTCCTTTCAATCAGTTTATGATTTCTTCATGAACTCAGGTTAGTCATGATGCGTGCACCAATTGTTTTTTTCTGGCAGAGTTCTGGCAACTTTTCATGTTGGTTGTGCTCACTCATTGTATCACTTGCTTCAGTAAATGTTTCATTTAGTTAGATCAGAGTCATTCTCTCTGATACAAGTTGTACTGTTTAGCAATCTCCTGAGTCAAACTATCACAAATGTTTCTCCTACATCTATCTCTCCATCCACTTAGAGAATAGTGTAATGTATTTTTAATCTCAACGGCCAAATTCTTTTACAGATCTCCTGAAAATGGCATTGTGAGTTCCTATGTTAGTTAAGTGCCCACCCATGCCCAGCTAAAAAGTGAACATAAATGATTAAACAAGAATTAGAATAAGTGATGGAAATCTTGTGGAAAAGAAGTGTGGTAGGAACACATAGGGGCTAAAGTTTTAGATCATTGGGTTGCGGGATTCCATCATGGCCACAAACCAAACTACACATGATAAAAAGTGTCCTGCATATGTGGCTGGAGTCAAGAATTGGGTCCCCTGCAAGAAACTGGTAAAAAGAATGATAAAGGCTACAACTACTACCCAAGTATGTAATTTTTATTCAGTTGCAAGACTAATGTGGTCAGAGAGAACACACTAATGACATCCTAAGTAAATACACCAAGCTGCCTCCTGGGCTCAAGGATTGGATTTTCCACATTCCCAATACAGAACACAACCCTCAAAGGCCAGTGTAAGGTATGAGTCTTCACAGGGGGCTCCAGGGACTAGGTAGAGGATTCTTTGAAACTACCAGATGGGGAGGAATAAGCTGAGACAGAAAGAGAAAGAACTCTCACTCAAGATTACTCATAAAAAACCAATTCCAAAGTGCATGAGGAAAAATAACTATAAAAGAAGGCAGCAAATAAATGCAGTAACTGAAATAACTTATGCCAAAGAATACCCCAAATAGTACAGCAATTGGATAGAAACTTTAAAATTAGTAAGTCTAAGATTATCAAAAAGATAAAGGAAAAATAACCTATTGAACAGACAAAATAAAATATTAATCCAGAATAGGTAAATATTAATTAGAAATCTTAGATTACAAAAATAAAGTCATGTAAACTTATTTTTTGTGGACTTTTAAGGTACCCTGAATAGCAAAAATAATATTGAAGAAGAAGAACAAAGTTAGAGACCTCACGCTCCCTGATTTCAAAATATACTACAAAGCAACAGTAATTAAGACGGTGTAGTACTGGCATAATGATAGATATATAGACCAATGGAACAGAATAGAGAGCCTAGAAATAAACCCTTGCATGTGTGACCAAATGCTTTTTGATAAGAGTGTCAAGATTATACAGTGAGGAAAAGAGACTGTCTTCAACAAATGGATCTCCACATGTGAAAAAAAAAAAAAAAAAAAAAGAAGAAGTTGGACTCTTACCTAATACCATATCCAAAAATGAGCTCAAACTGGATTAAATACCTAAATGTAAAACCCCAAATCTTTATACTCCTAGAAGAAAACATAGGGAAAAACTACAGGACATTGGCTTTGGGCAATGATTTATTGGATATGATGCCCAAAGTACAGGCACAATAACAGAAAATAGATAAATAAGACTACATGAAACTTAAAAACTTCTGGACATCAAAGCAATCAACAGAGTTAAAGGCAACCTAAAAAACAGAAGAAAACAATTGTAAATCACATATCTGTTAAGGGAATAATATCTAGAATATATAAGGGATTTTTACAAGTCAACAACAAAAAACCAAATAACCTGATTAAAAATTGGGCAAAGGACTTAGACATTTTTCAAAGGAAGATATACAGTTGTCCAATAATACATGAAAAGATGCTCAACATCACTAATGATCAAGGAAATGAAAATCAAAACCACAATGAGATATCAATTCCCACCAACAGAATGGTCCCTATCAAAAGAACAGAAAATAGTAGGTATTGATAAAGATAAAATAAGATGGAATACTTGACCACTTTTTTGGGGAATGTAAAACAGGGCAGTCGTTATGGAAAACAGTATGGAGCTCAAAAGATTAAAAATAGAATTAACTCATGATCCAGCAATCCAACTTCTGGTTATATAAACAAAATAAGTTGTCTGGGGCAAGGAACGGGGCTCTTATTCTCTTGTCCAGATGGGAGTGCAATGGTGCAATCATAGTTCACTGCAGCCTTCAGTTTCTGGGCTCAAGTGATCCTCTTGCCTCAGCTTGCTGTGTAGCTGGGGCTTCAGGCACGTGCCACCATGCCTTGCTAAGATATACAAAAGAATTCAAAGTAGGAACCTGAAGAGATATTTGCACACCTATGTTCATCACAGCGTTATTCACAATAGCCAAGAGATAAAAGCAACCTAAAAGTCCATGGATGGAAGAATAAAGACATTGTAGTATATATATATATATAATGGAATATTATGAGCCTTAAAAGAGAAGGAAATCTGTTAATGCCACAACATGGATGAACTACTAAGACACTATGCTAAGCAAAATAACCCACCTACAAAAAGAAAAACTACTGTGTTATTTCACTTATATCACGTATCTAAAGTATCAGAATCATACAAACAAAAAGTAGAAAGGTGGTTACCAAGGGCTGGTGGGAGGAAACAGAGTTTCAGGGTTGCAAGATGAAAAAGTTCTACACATCTGTTGCACAACAAAGTGAATATACTTAACACTATTAAACTGTACAGTTAAAAATGGTTAAGATGGTACATTTACATTTAATACTATGTGTTTTTCATTACAGTAAAAAAGGAAATACCCTAATGTCAATGAAAACTGATTATATTTGATTGTAACTAAAGGAATATAAATTAGAAAAAGTTATTTAAATAAAAAACTCAAGAGTTGTGATTAACGATAGACTTGAAATCAAAGAGAGAGTTAATAGCTTGCTATACAATCATAAATAAATCATCCTAAACAATTGTCAGAGAAGTCAAAGGATAACATTTGTCAGGGTGTGGTAGCTCATGCCTGTAGTCTCAGCACTTCGGGAGGCCAAGGCGGGTGGATTGCTTGAGCCCAGGAGCTTGAGACCAGACTGGGCAACATGGTGAAGCCCTGTCTCTACCAAAAACAAAAAACAAACAAACAAACAAAATTAGTCAGGCATGGTGGTGCACACATGTAGTCCCAGCTATTTGGCAGGCCGAGGTGGGAGGATCACTTGAGCACAAGAGGTTGAGACTGCAGTGAGCTGAGATTGTAGCAATACAGTCTAGCCTAGGCAGCAGAGTGAGACCTTGTCTCAAAAAGAAAACAAAAGGATGAAACTTTAAAGAGGATTTAAGTAAAATGGAGAATTGAATAAGATACTCTAATAAATGTCCAATAGGAATTCCAGCAATAGAGAATAGGAAGTGGAAGTAAAACAGTATCCCAGAAGAAATGACTGAGAATTTTTAAGTATTGAAGATGAGTCCTCAGATGGAAATTTATGCTAAGTGCTTAGTTAGATAAATAACAAATCCAGACCTAGATACATTACAATAAAAACATAGACATCTAAAATTAACAGTTTTAATAAAAGATTTCTGAAGGACAGACAAATTGATAGAAGCCTTTACATTAAAATTAGGCATCGGAAGTCAATGGAGTCACATTTTTTAAAGTGTTGAAAAGAAAGAATAGTCAACTTAGAATTCTATACCCAGAGAACCTATCATCAAGAATTACAATAGATAAATTATATGAGTAATAATTGTTCTGTTAGTTTTTTTACATGTAACTATATGTCTTAGAGAACATTCCATGTGAGTACATGTAGGTCAAATTATTCTTTTAAATTCTTGCATAGTAGTCTATTATTGATTTAAATCACATATTTAACTTAACTAATTTTCATTCCCATCAGAGTTTTGAGTTTCTATTACTCCACAAACTCAATAAAATTAGATACCATCAGTTTTTAAATTTTTTGTCCAACTGGAGTGTCTAGAATTGATATCTCATCAATTTTCTTTTCTATGACTACTTCTAAGCAGGGGCATCTTTTCATACATTGGTGCCATACCTGTTTCCTGGTTTGTGAATTACCTTGTTATGTCCTCTTAGCCATTTTTCTACTGGAGATTGTTTTTCCTTTTCCAATTATATTTTAGAAGTTATTTATAAATTCTAAAAATTATCTTTTGCTAGCCAGTTGTGTTGTAAACAACTTTTTCCAGGTTGTGGCTTAAAACAAAATATAAAAAATGATGTCTTTTGATGAAAAGTAGTTTTCAATTTAATATAACTAAGTATATCATTCTCCCCCCACCACTATACCTTTTGGCTTTATGTCTTGGACAATAAATTTTTCCCTGGCTTGAAGGCATAAAGATATTTTCTTATTTTTCTAAGGGTTTAAAGTTTTGCTATTCATGTTTTACTCTTATCTACTTGGCATTAATTTTTGTATAAGGAATGAGGTATAGATTCATTTCCATATTATGTTATTAGATATCCAACTATCCCATACCACTTATCTAGAGTTCCTCTTTCCCACTGATCTTCCATGCCAGCTATTTTTCTGCTTCAGGAATGTTTTTATTATGCCTGTCCATTTGCTTTTACACACAAACTTTTGAGTCATTTTGTCAAATCAGTGTTGGAATTTCAATGCAAATTTCACTGACTTCGTACATCAACTTGAGGAATGCTGACTTCTTCACAACAAGAAATTTTACTATTGTAAACATAGTATATCACTCCAATAGTACAAACTTAGTACATATATAGCATATTGATATAAACATAGTATATCATGACTTTTATTTAGGTCTTCTTTAATGTCTTAATTATACATTTTATAATTATCTCCTCAAAGTTTTACACATATTTTATCAGATTTATTCCTCAGTATATTAATTTTTTATTGATATTATAAACGTTATCTGTATTAGTCCGCTTTCATGCTTCTGATAAAGACATACCCCAGACTGGGCAATTTACAAAAGAAAGAGGTTTAATTGGACTTATAGTTCCACGTGGCTGGGGAAGCCTCACGATCATGGTGGAAGGCAAGGAGGAGCAAGTCACATCTTACGTGGGTGGCAGCAGGCAAAGAGAGGAGTGCCTGTGCACGGAAACTTCCCTTTTTATAACCATCAGATCTCATGAGATTTATTCACTATCACGAGAACAGCACCAGAAACACCTGCCCCCATGATTCCATTGCCTCCCACATGGTCCCTCCCACAACATGTGGGAACTCAGGATGCGATTTGGGTGGGGACACAGCCAAACCATACATTATCTTTTCTAAAATTATTTTTCTACATGTTCACTACTTAAAACTGAAAATGCCTTTGGTATTTGTATATTGATTCCATACCCAACAATCTTGGTAAATTCTCTTATTAATTAATAATATGTTTAAGATTATTTTAGAGTTTCAATAGGAGGCAGTCATGTTATCTCTGAATAATAATAACATTTTATTTTTCTTGACTTAGTTTGTTGACTAAAATCTCCATTTACTTGTCTTTTTCCTCTGAAATACTGTATCAGGAACCTTTCTAAAATCACTACCTTCTTTGAAAGGCATCGTCAAAGGGTTTTTATCACAGCATGAAAATGAACCATAATTTAACTGTCTTCCTGTTGGAGATATTTCTGTTGTTGTTATTTTTAATGTATTTTTTACTATTATAAAAAAGTTGGGATTTTTTGGTATATAAATCTTCTCAACAATTTCTTAAGATACATATTAATAGTAACATTAGTAGTACCAAAGAGTGGAATCACTCTCCATATACATTGCAAATCAACTTTTCATAAAGGTCACTACAATTTATTGACAACAGGCAGTGTATGAAAACATCTCTCTCACCACATCCTCATCAGTATTATGAGGTTAGCCTTTATTTTCTTTGGCTAATTTGATAGACAAAAATGATGTCTCATTTTAATTTGCATTTATTTGGTTACTAGTGAGGTTGATCTTTTTCACAAAGTAGTTTTCAAGCTTTTGTTGTTTTCTCTCTTTTGACTCTAATGGAGTTTCATTGGTATTAAATTGTGTCTCATCAATATGAAGAAGTTGATAATTGATATTAACCCTTTATAATCTACTTGTAATGTATTATATTTTTATTCATGATCTCTTTTTTATAACTCATGGAAGTTTTTTATTCTTGTGTCATTAAGTCTATCAGTTATTTCCTTGATCAATTTCTTTTCTTGCTTTTCTGCATCATTAGAAAGTATGCACAGTATTTTCTCTTGGGTTTTCATAAAATGAAATGGAACTTGTCTGCACCATAATTTTACATATTATTAACTAGCACTAACTCATTTTTATTTTCCTTCTAAAATGAAGTTCCAGATCTTGGGTTATGTCATTTTTAATTTTGCATCTACAGGGCTTGGCAGAGTATCTGGTACATAAAACTATTCAGGAAATATTTGTTGAAGAAATTTGATGTTGTATGTTTCAGTTTGAAATTTTTCTATGACTTTAGTTTTAGATAAAAATATAGTGTCTTTTGCTTTATTAGCTTGGTAACTCTGAAGTGTTGTAGAAAGATAATACTTGGGATCTTTAGCTATTTTTGATACTTCTAAACTCTGTATGAGTTTAACTTACCCTTATTAACTCTCAAACAGCCACTGATCATCAGTGTGCATTAAGTAGAGCTTGGGGGTATGGCCTGTGGTCATGGAATAGTAATTTTCTCTTTGTGTGAAGTGACATTTGTACATTAGGTCTAGAGGCTCTAATTTTTACTCTGTTTTGACCTCTGATCCCCATGCTTTAACCAAGAGAGAGAACTACTTGACTGAGTTAGTTGAGTTGAACTGATATACTCAGGGTCTTAAGATCATTACTTCTGGCAGGGAAATTTTATTCATACTTTAAATTATAGCTCAAATATTATACCTTCTTACTTCATCTTTCCTTCCCCTACAGAATTAGAGGCTTCTTCATCTGTGTCCCCATAAGTCTTAACAGATTATATTAATAACCAATAAAAGCAAACATTTATTGAATGCTTACTATATACTATACATTATGTTAAAATATTTACATGCTATCCTTTAATGCTCACATTTATTCTATGGGAAAGAAACTATCAATACTCCTGGTTATTTAGAAGAGGATAAAAGATTAGCAGGATAACTTGTCCAACTTCATACTTCAGCTAAGTGTGTATATTAGGGTTAGAAATAGGTTTTTTGACAGCAAAGTTAAAGCTCTTAATTGTCTCTTATATCACTGCCCTTTAATATGTTACCGTTAAGAACACAAACAGCAGTATATTGAATCTTGTGTGTCTAATACCTAGTTTGGTTCCTGAAATTTAGTAGGCATTCAACAATGAGTTGGTAAATTGAAAAATGGAATATAGTTCTGGGAAGATCTGCCTAGAGGGACTTGTTTGGCTGCATACTTTCTCAGTATTTTTTGAATGACTTGGAAGTTTTCGTCCTATACGAAGTGATCACATGTATGAATTCACAGGACCTGTACTTAAGCAAAGAGACAATTTCACCCAATGTGAGTGATCAGGGGTTAATTTTAATTTTTTAGAAATATATTCTTCTGACATACACTACTGGTGGGAGAATAATGGATTCACTATAAGTCATTAAAGACACACCAACAAATTGTGAGTCACAGCATCTCACTAATGTGCTTGACAGTGTCTTCAAGCTCAGTTTGCCTTCTGCTTCTGGTTTTCCATTTCTCCTGTTTTGCCCAATAAGAAATTCTGCAGGTAAAAAGAATTTATGTATCATTTCCCACTGAGGAATAGGTATAACCAAAAGGCAGCATTTTCTGCTCTTGTTCCTCATTCAGGGGCAAGATTAACACACATATACAATAAAACTATTGAGCTA
The DNA here is from genome assembly GCF_002776525.5 of Piliocolobus tephrosceles. NCBI lineage: Eukaryota > Metazoa > Chordata > Mammalia > Primates > Cercopithecidae > Piliocolobus > Piliocolobus tephrosceles. Next base: position 93,230,929 of record NC_045447.1, on the reverse strand, counting down.
TTTTAATACTTTTCCTGTCATGCATTTAGGACCCTCTAAAGTTGTCATCAGCTACTGTTTCATTTAATTCTCTGGCCTTCAGGGTAATGTAAGAAAATTGAAGAGATTAGGAGCTATCTCTTTCCTGTTCAATGCATTTGCATTGTGGTAAATTGGCACCAACCTTCAATCTCACGGTCAGGGCTCTCCAGGGTCCCCCCACTGATATGACAGCCCAGTCAGCATGATAAATGGTGCACACCCTCTGGCAGGACAGACAATTCTTTCCTTCCTGCCTCCACAGTTCTTTTCCCTGAACTAGCAAAGAGGCAACATCTCACCATTTTACTGTGCTGAGTGGCTGCCCCATTATGTTGATACTCTTCAAGTTAATTAGATGATACAGTTTCCTTGATTAATTATTTCATGTCTACTGACAAAAATGACTTTGACAAGTAGTAAATTGGAATAAAGGAAACCTTCCATCCAGAAAACTACACTTTAACACTGTACTGTTTTTTTCTTTTTCACCTGTTCTCCTAGTGAAAAATTGTCTCGTTTAAAGATAGAAGCAATTCTACTGACTGCAGCTGCAAAGATCTCAGTAAGTCCAATGACCCTAGGTGAAGGATTTGGAGTTTGCAGTTTTTCTTGCATGTGTATATATAACAGAAAAAAAATAGATAACAACACACTTATATAAGCAATGAGGAAAGAGGGAAATAGTACAAAGAACTATTCCCTTTAAAATGAAAGTGCTTTCTTTTTAGCCTGGTCAGCCCATGAATTCATGTTTATATACATATGTGTTTAATCTAAAAGAAAACATTTTAAATGGCTGACTGTGACTGCAAAGAATAAATGATTGAACCTTTCTCCGAGTCATTTATTATTTTTCAATGAGACTAAAGTTCTGGGAATTTGAAGATACATAACAGTCATGTCCTCAAAAATGTTTTTTTTGCAGGGTAACATCTATTGGGGAGACAGCAGTACTTATAAAATAGTTTAGTGCTGCAATTTTCCTTGACACCATATACTTTACCTGTTTACATGAAAAAGGCCAGAATCCTTCAGTAAACAAACTGCACAGTTCTCTGTCCTTCCGCCCCTTTGTATTCCCATGGACTATGCCTGGAGCTTCGCACCCTCCCTTCTGCTTCTGTGCCCATAACATCCTACTCGACATCCACCCAGCATGGCTAATCTCAAAGTTCTGGCTGTTGAAGGCAATGAAGAGAAGTCATGGGTCAGGAAACCTAGCTTGGATAGCACATCCAGTGGTGGCTGCCAGAACACATGTTTATCCTACTTACACATGGTCTGAGCATGTTATTTTTTTAGCTAAAAAATCTTCTATGATTCTCCAGTAAATAATTTAAGCTCTTTAATATAGCATTCAAGACTCTCTACCACGTCAACTCAGTTTCCCTTCTCAGTCTTATAAACTTGTTATATGCTCTTCTTTCTCCCCCAGAACTATAGGCTTTAGCCACCCAGGGGCAGGCATTTGACCTGATCTTTTTTTTTTTTCTCCAGGTTTTTTTTCCTCCACTCCTACTTGCTGTACCCTCTTCCCCTTTGCATGGGCTGTTTCTCTAGCTGTTGTCTCTCAGCTCCAGGCTGACTATTCTATGCTCTGCTCAGCGATGCTGTGGCTGGGGTCTGCAAATTACCTTTCCCAGATCCACTTGTCAGCTGGCTTTTGGTTAGTTCTGCCAGCAGGAGGTCCTTGAGGGAGATTGGGAGGTACGAAAAGGGGTGAAGTGGCTTCCTTCTTGTTTCCAGTTCCTGCCAGCCTCACTTCAAGAACAGAGGGCAAGAGAAGGTCTCACCTCCAGCTTTCAGCTGCATAGCTCTGCACCCTCAAAGAGCTCTGAGTGGTGCCAGCTCCTAAGTTCTGGTAACTCAGGATCTTCCTTTTGATTTCTTTTTAAATATAAACACATAAGAGTTGAGGACTTACTGTGTATAGGGACCTGCTCAGACATGGATAATCCAGAAATACATAAGTCCAGTGGTTATGAGACAAGAAGCAATTGCTTTGGTCTTATTTGAGGTGAGTCATGAGTCAGGTAGACAAAGATGGTAGAAATGGGGGAATTTGGGACAAGATGGTAAATAGAAAATCTGCAATATTCATGGACTGCCCAGAAACTTTCACCTGTATTCCCCAGCCACTGGAGAACCCTGCTGCACTGGATATCTGTGCTAAAGAGTTTTCTCTTTCACTTCAGCCTCTGTTTTCAATTCTTCACCCACTTGTGAAAGAGAAGAGACCAGCTGCCATTTGAATCCAGAGCTCCTTCATCTCTATTCATTTTATTTTTTTTCTAGTAAAGTAAAATGCATACCTTAATCGGTGCCATGCCACACCATATTGGAGCCTGAGGCAAACCAGAAAAAGTCAATCCTACTGATACTTCTTTATTTAAAATCCTATTATTTTGTTCATATTGAATTTTTTGCATTATTTTGGATTTTAAAAAATATTGCCCTAAAGTATTACTTATGTTGTTTATCGAGCATTTTGCCACTCCCTTAAATATTGTGCTTGAGATGAGGGGCTCACCTACCTCACCCCAGTCCAGGCTGTGCCACTAAAATTAAGACCAAAATTACTTTGGCTGAAGGTTTTCAGAATGAAATTTAATCTCCCATTGCTTTCCCTTTGTAGTTAATTTTAATACTTATTCCAGGCATTTGAAACAGGTGCAGTTTCTTTCTCAGAAGGACTTTTCCTGATTTTTTTTTTTTTTTTTTTTTTTTGTAGGGATTGTACTAAGCACCTGGTAGAACTTCCAGACTTGTTGGAGTAAGCATCTCATAAAAGTGCTTCTTGCCTTTTTGCTCATGATTCACCTCATACTTCTGGAGAAGGTGTATTTGAGAAAAACCATCTCCATCACCATAACCCTTGCCTCACCTGCTGTCCTTACTGTAGAAGAGGTCTGAGGAGAGAGGGGGAAGTTGGGTTTGTGGGGAATGCAGTTTGGGAAGAGGGGCCCTTCCGACTTCTCTATAAATACTTGAGTGCCTGAACTGTTTTTCTCTTCCCGTCAGTGGCAGACTGGTGATTGTTTCTTGCCTGAAAGTTAGCAAGCTATTGGAGCAGTGGAGCCGCTAATGATTCTTGAAAAATGAGACAGTCAGGAGATGATGGAGCCTGAGTGGAGGCACCAGGCGACAGCCTGCCTAGCAACGTGTGTTTCCTGTGGATCAAGCCTGCCATGCTAAAGCCGCTGAGGCTTAAGCTTTCTGACTGGTATTAATTCCAGCCCAACACCCCACTGGGCTGCCTGCTGAGCAAGGGAATCCCAACAGCAAGAGGGTGCAGGGCGGGCCATTTTTGGAGTTGGCAAGAGACAGGAGGAAGAGGTCACACTGAAGTTGCAGACCCACTTCCAGGAGCTGTGCAGGGGGAGGTCAGCATGGGCCCTTCAGATAATCAGTGAGGGAACCCGTAAGGCTCGGAAGGTTCAACCCGGAAATTGAACACCTTTCCAACAGAGGAAATGGAGGGTGGCCAGGGTGAGAGAGAGAAGCAGAGGCAGCCAAGTAAAGGAGAACAAGCTTCCTGCAGACAATCAGGAAAGGGTCCTGATGAAACGGTAAAAGTTCCCTTGTCTCCCTCGCAGGGCATGCGATGGTGGGGATATGACTCGCTTCTTCAGTGCCCCGCTGCTCAAACCTCTATGGGGAGCAGACAGACGGACAGGCCGTGGGGCTCCGACCCCACGGCAGTGTCTAGGGGTGAATGTTTACAGCTCCTGAAGCCCCAGAAGGTGTATGGTACTGTGTGTTGTTGTAGTTTTGCCGTCCGTAGGTGGCTTGTGCTAGTCAGCTCAATTAGACCCCTGCCTTATTGCAAGGACAGAGGACTTTCTGTATCCCGGGGTTTCTTGCCTTGGGTACCAGAAGAGTAGGTCACACCTGTGCTTGGAGAATGAATGCAAGGTTTTATTGAGTGAAAGTAGTTCTCAGCAGAAGGAGTCAGAAGGGAGATGAAGAGGGAAGGTGGTTTTTCCCTGGAGTCCAGCGGCTCAGAGGCTGGGTTCTCCTCCAATTGCCCCAGCCAAACTCTGCATATTTCCGCCAGTCGATGGCCTGCCGGCCTGCCAGCGTCTGTCCGTATGCTCTCACGCCAGTGCGTTCCTCTCGACGTCCAGCCACTTCTGTCTTTTTCCGCTGATGTGTCCCTCTCCACGTCCAGCCACTTGCGTCTGTGCCCACTAGGGTCTTGGGGTTTTTATAGGCACAGGATGGGGGTGTGGTGGGCCAGGGTGATCTTGGGAAACGCAACATTTGGGCAAGAAAATAGAAATGCCTGTCCTCACCTAGGTCCGCGGGCACAGACCCGGGGACGGAACTCTCACCAGGGACTCACCCTTCTCTACCCAGCGCTCCCTGCCTCCCTCCTGTATCACTGACATAGAGGAGCGGGCCCCATAGAGGGAGGGGAAGTGCAAGAGGACAACCACTTGCTCCATGGGCCTGAGAGACTCCTGCCCATCCACCCTGGGTGGAAGAGGAGGATATGGCATGGATCAAGTGTGAGATTTAGGTTTTAAGAATGGGACTGAATCCTAAAGAATCGGTATAAGACTATTCCAACACCCAAAAGAGATTAAAAGGTTATGGGGTTGAACTGAGATTCTTTAATAGAACCAATGATCCAGCAGGGGAAAGGGTTAGAGGGAGCAGAAATGGATGTTAGTTATTTATTGATATAAATAAGACTATCTTTGTAACTCCCAAGGACTTGAGGCGCTCAGCAATGCAGTCACATGCATCCTCATTAGAGGATTAGAATACAGATTTTCTCATCTCTCTATGCCCAGTTGTACTAGAGCAGGACACTGTATAAGAGAGGCAGATATTGTGGACTAGAACAAGCCCTGCACACTAAGCAGAAGAGCCTGGCTTGAGTTCTTCTTCCACACAGTACTTAAGTGTCTTATAGCTGGTGTATCTTTCTTTTTCCTTACTACTAGCCTTGATCTTCTATCTTGATGTTAATTTTCAGCAGTCTCAATATCTAATTATTTCCACACTTATTTTTTATCGTAAGATTAAGAAGAAAAGATATTGTAAAAGTGTTATACTATGTGGAAAGGTAATTTTCTTTAAATTATTGCAAATCCTTTGTGGGACACAGCAGGCTGTGAACATGGACACAGATGACAATAACACATGACGAAATTCTATTTTTATGCTTTGGATAAATCCCTTAAATATTTTTATACCCCAGTTTTCTCAGCTGTCAAAAGTGAGGGATAATTATACATAGAGATCACAGGTTGTTAAGAGGGTTAAATAAAATAAGATGAAAAGTTTTAATAAACTGTCGAATGCTATTCAAACATAACATATTGTTATTATTATAATTTATAAGTATTTGTTAAATCATATTGAACAGGGATCTAGAGATACAGTTAATAAGAACAGAAATCATATAATACTACCAAAGCATAGGCACAGTGGTAAACATTAAAGTTGGAGAAATCATTTGCACTTAATGTTCTAGAATGTAAAACACATCTAGTATCACCAAAAGTATTTTGAGTGGGCAGAAATCTTCGAGGTGATCTGTTCAAGTTTTGAATATTCAGGTTGATAAAGTGAGAAAAATGAGGTTAAGTTCACAGAATCCAGACCCCACCCCTACTGCCAAAGCAGCCCTAATTAGTATTAATTATTGAGCAGAAGTAGTCCTGGTAAGATTTCATTTGAAACAATGGTGTAGGTTGCGTTTAAAGATGACTTATTTTATCCAACCTCTGTGCTTTAATTAAGGTTTAGTAGGTGCAAGGATTTGCCAAAGTCGTGAACATTATCAGGGGAAGATTGGAACTTTGAACTGGGTCTCCTGTCTGTTGACCACCGTTCATAACATACAGCTCCACTTTCCCGAGTCAGATTTGAGGTTCTTGGCTCTAAGCCTAACTTTAACCAGGCAAGCTAGACACTGGGCTGTTCCCCATCCACTTTGGTATAAACAGAACATTTTTAAGAGGAAGCAGATTACCTTTTATAACAGAACATGGATACAAAAGACAAGAATTCAGAGTAGAATTAGGTGGGATAATGACCTTAGAAACCTGGGTTCACAAGTAGAATTCTATCAATTTCATGCACACAAAGGATTTTCAGGGTTTGAAGTTCCAGATGGCTGCCACCCATAACCAAGACAAATCAGATTTGCCAAAATTAATAGAATGTAACATGAATTATTTGATTCACTCACATTAGTTGCCAAATATTTCTTTTGGGGCTTGGATTAGCATAGAAGTAGGGAGGCCTGTAGAGAGAGACATGTATAAGAAAGAAATGACCCCAGAAGTGGCCCCTGTGCATGAGGGGAGGCAGAGGCGTTTACATACAAGTTATGTCCAGGAGATACTCTTATTGTTAAGCACGGACTTGTCTTTTTGCAAGTGAATCAAATGGTTTTCTGGAAGATGGCAGTGTCTTGACGTGGGGATAGCTGTGACTCCCAAAAAGATCGTTATGGGCTACAGTAGTATATGTAGGGCGAAGAGTTTCTCTAAAAGCTCAGATAGAAATTCCCTAATAAACTTTGTAGGGGCTCACATCCTTCCTTTTTCTCTACTGATACTTCTCTGTCTTGCCCAGATACCTTCCTTGATGGCCTCCTAGTGGGTTTATCTGCCATTCGTCTTGTCACATGAGTCTGATCTCTGCTCTGCATTCACAATAATCTTCCAGTGAGGCAAATCCTACACGATTACAGCATTACCAGACCTAACATGTTCAGTGACTTCTTCCCCTTGCCTTTAAGATAACATCAAAATACTGCATTCAGATTACAAAGCTCCAAGATTTGGCCCCAGATCATGTTCCTGGTTTATCTGCCCCCTGCATCCCTGAAACCTTTGCTCCGACCTCACGGTACAAAATGAGCTCCATTTTCAGAGGTGGGAACACACCTTGTTCTCAATCTTTGGCCTTTCACATACTGTTTGGCCTGGAAATTTCCTCCCTCTTCATTATGAAATTCCTACTTATTCTCCAGTTCTCAGATAACCATCGATTCTTTGCAGAAGATTTTGCCGGCCCCGTTATGGGTTATATCTTATGTGCTCTCCCTATCATCTCTTGCACATCTGTTCTTATAGCATTAATATTTTATGGTGATAACTTATGTGGCTGGGAAATTAACTGGCATTTACAACCATGGATACCTGCTAAGAGGTTGGTCTTATTCAGATGAGAGGCCCTTTTGTTCTGAGGTGTGTCTTCATGGGTTTAGATAATTAAAAGTGGGCTGGAGCTGAGCTGATCTTAGGTCTGGGAAAGATTTGAATTGTTTTGCATTAAAAATAAGAGTTTATTTTGCTATTTCCATAATTTTTTTCTTCTCTTCATATAGTGTCTTGCTATGTTGACCAGACTGGTCTCAAAGTCCTGGCTTCAAGTGATCCTCCCATGTCCCAAAGCCCAGCCTATTTCCTTGACTCTTGAGTACTTACTGTGTGTCAGGCCTGGTCTAGGTGACTTACATGTATTCATAAGTTTCACTATGATATTCTTGTGGAGGCACCATTTTAATTCCCATTTTATAATAAGAAGATGATGCCTTCCACAAGGTTTTGCAAGTGCTAAGTGATATAGCTGCAATGTGTTCTTGAGAAGGAAGAGGTACAGGAGAAACAGAAGTGGCAAAGGAGACAGGCAGAAGGAAAGTGATCTTTGAAAGCTGCATATCATGGCAGGGGGTTGGGGAAAGAGGAGGCTGTTAAGATGCCAGGGGCTATATTTTAAGACATAAGATTTCTTATTTTTCAACTTTGACCTCATTTATTTAGTCTTTAACAATTTTTGTTTTGTGTCTACTACCCATTAGGCACAGTTCTAGGACTGGGTGTTAGGAGGTGGACATAGGGAATCTTACTCCTGGACTGATAACGCAGTAGAAATCTGGAGAAAGGGATCAAGTCACACATCTACTGGGGGGAGGGGTGCTTAAATCAGAGGGAACAGAAGATGCAGAGTCCCTGAGGATGGAGTATGTTTGGTGTTTTTGGTTTTTCTTTTTGTTTTTGAGACACAGCCTTGCTCTGTTACCCAGGCTGGAGTGCAGTGGTGCGATCTTGGCTCACTGCAACCTCTGCCTCCTGGGCTCAAGCAATTCTCCTGCCTCAGCCTCCCAAGTAGCAGGGACTACAGGTGCATGCCACCATGCCCAGTTAATTTTTTTTGTATTTTTAGTAAAGATGGGGTTTCACCATGTTAGGCAGGATGGTCTTCATCTCCTGTCCTCGTGATCCACCTGCCTCGGCCTCCCAGAGTGCTGGGATTACAGGCATGAGCCACTGTGCCCAGCCTATGTTTGATGTTTTCAAGGAACTGTCTGAAATATCTGGAGTGGGATGAGGAACATAAGATCGCTGGAGATGAGATCAGCTAGCCCTCGTGGGCTTCTAAGCTGGGGGAGATGGGACAGTGTTTGGAGGGCTTTGAGCTGAGCTGGGACTTCATCTGAGTCCCTTTTTAACAGGTCCCTCTGGGTGCTATTGAAGAATAACCTCTCAAGGCAAGTGGGAGGTCAACTAGGAGGCCGGTGCAACAACCCAAAAGAGAGATGATGTCGATTTGGAGGTAATGAGAAGTGGTCAAATTCTAGATCCATTTGGAAAATGGAGTTCTCAGGTTTGCTGTAACGTATTTCTCCATCTTTGAAAACTTCCATTAAGTCTTGCTTGCTCACTGAAGCAGTATTATGAGTCATGTGTGTGTGCACCTACACATACACATGCAAAGGAAGAGGGCTCAGTCTTACGACTAGTGAAAATGTGACACAAAATAGAAAGAACACATCCCAGACTGTGAACTTTTCCTAAACTGAACTAATTCAGCAGAAGGAGGTGTTCAGAGCCAGACATAAAATAAAAATGTAAGTTCCTTGGGAATTATCACATTCATGGGAAGGATACTGGCCTGACCAAAATACAGGCAATGAGAGTCAAGGAACTCTGAAGTGACAGAATGACCCCAGCTAAAACCTAGGTTAGATTACTTTTATTTCTGCCTTCCCCACTAGATTATGAGCTTCAAGAGGGCAAGGTTGGGTTCATGTTTCTATTGTTTATCATTGTGTTCCTAGTGGCTGGCACATAATAGATGCTCAATACACATTCCCTGGAGAAACAAAATGAATAATTCTCTCATCTAAGAGAGACTTGTGTTGCTCCATAGTTCCTGTCCATGCTACAGGCCCAGAGTTGGAAGAAGAACTAGAACTCAAAAACCTTGATGCTTTCTTAAGAAGTGCAGGCAGATCAGATCTAACTGCTATCTCAGCAGCCTGAATATGAAGTAAGCAGTCATGTGACTATTTTTCAACCATCATCATCATTAACAGTAGCAATATCAAACATTTATTTTGTCCACATCATGTGAAAGGTATCTATGGGGAAGAGAAACACAATTATTAATAGAAGGGCAGAAAATCTGAATAGGTGATGGTGAGAACCCTAGACCACACTGCAGCAAGACCTTGGGGGCAGTTCCCAGTTCTTCCACTTACTAGCTGAGTGCACTTTAGCAAGTATTTTACTCCCAAGTTGAAACACTAAAGAGCAAAGAATAATAAAAATGGTATATATTAAAATACTATCTCATGAAAACTCTATGAATTAAGTAAGATCATGTTTACGAATATGCTTTAAAAACTTGAAAACACAGTACACATATATAATGGAGCTTACAGCGTATTTGCTGAAGGTGCATAGAATAATAAAATGCATCTGATTATGGCAGGTGCTAGCATAAAGAATAAATGCTTTAGGAGAGGCATAAAAAAGTTGACTTGTTTTTTGTTCTGGGCAGCCTAATTGTACAGGTCCTTGCCATTGTGTTCCTGTGGTCTTTAGTATGTGATAGCTACAGGTTGGTGTCAGGCAAGCACCAGAGAATTTGCTGTTCATTCTCAGCTCTCCATTTGCTCCCTTCTGGACTTAAGGCATATTATAGAATTACTGTAAGCCAACAAGTCTCCATTTGCAAATGAGGGATAAAATTTGCCAGCTGTCTTCTACCCTCCCTGGGAGGAACTGGGGTTTAATAAGATAATGAACATTATTCTCTCCATATGCACTCTGCACCCTTGGCTCCTGTGGTCTTCAAAAGGCTTTCCATAGGCATAAGTGCAGATTCTCGAAAATCAAATTCAAACAGTCAGAAGGCAAGCCACATGCCAGTGACTATTCATCACAGATTAATATTAATTCTCATTAGTTAATGTTTTCTATTAGCAATTGTACAATCAATCAAGAACAATATGTCACAAGGCAGAGACAGCTGTGGGTGGATAATTGGGATGTAGGTGGCTTGCCTTCAGTGGCCACTGCGTCACCTCTACTTGTCTTGTCAAAGCTTCCTATTTCTTCTGTCTCTTCTTTCTCTGGCCATCAAATCTAATAACAATTCACATAAAGATATTGGGAAAGCACATCAGTAATTTCAGGGCATGGAGGAGAAGTTGCAGTTTTAAAGAGGATTGTAGGAAGAGGGTGGTGCTTAAAGTCACCGCATTTTCTCACTTATAAGTGGGAGCTGAATAATGAGAACACATGGACACAAGGAGGGGGACAACACACACTGGGGCCTGTTAGGGAGTGGTGTGGGGTGAGGGAGAGCATTACAATAAATAGCTAATGCATGTTGAGCTTAATACCTGGGTGATGGGTTGATAGGTGCAGCAAACCACCATGGCTCACGTTTACCCATGTAACAAACCTACACATCCTGAACATGTACCCTAGAACTTCAAATAAAAATAAAAATTAAAAAAAGAAATAAAGCCAACCAGACATTAATAATGATAATGAAAAGAATAACAGTAATAGCAGCTCTCACTTATAGAGTGCCAAGCGTGTAAGGCACTGTGAAGAATGAAGACTATCAAAAATTGTCCATGATTTTGAAGCTTACATTTTCCTTGGGTTGATGAAGAATAAATCTACAAAACCGAAAAACAACACTCCAAGTAATAACACAAAATTCAAAAAACAGGAGAAGGGAATTTCACAAGAGTGAGTGAAGAGTCCCGAATCAGATTGGCTGGGTTTGAATGACACTTCTGCCACTTACTAGCCTTGTGATCTTAGCCAAGTTATTTAACCTTTGCGTGCCATAGTTTCTCATCTGGAGAATGAAGAGAACAATGATTCTTACCATATAGGGCTGCTCTAAGGCTTTTATGAAATAGCACAAGTCAAGTACTTTAAACTGTCCCTGGTACATAAGTAATAATAATGACAATAACAATAATTATAGTAGTTATGATGCTGTGTGCTATGTCTCACATCTGTAATCCCAGAGCTTCAGGAGGCTGAAGCAGGAGGATCTCTGGAGTTCAGGAGTTCAAGATTGGCCTGGGCAACGTAGTGAGACACTGTCTCTACAAAAGGTACAAAATTAAATGAGTCTAGTGGCATGCACCTGTGGTCCCAGCTACTCGGGAGGCTGAGGTGGGAGGATCACTTGATCCTGGGAAGCCAAGGTTCCAGTGAGCTGTGATCATGCCTCTGAACTCCAGTCTGGGCAACAGAGGGAGAGAGATCCTGTCTCTTAAAAAATATAATGATTGCCGGGCGCCGTGGCTCACGCCTCTAATCCCAGCACTTTGGGAGGCTGAAGCAGGCGGATCATCTAAGGTCAGGAGTTAAGAGACCAGCCTGGCCAACATGGTGAAACCCTGTCTCTATTTAAAAATACAAAAATTAGCTGAGTGTGGTGGCACACGCCTGTAGTCCCAGCTACTCGGGAGGCTGAGGCAGGGGAATTATTTGAACCGGAGAGAGGGAGGTTTCAGTGAGCTGAGATTGCACCACTGCACTCCAGCCTGGGCGACAGAGCAAGATTCTGTCTCAAAAAATGTGTGTGTGTGTGTGTATGTGTGTGTGTGTGTATATATAAACGATACATGATTAATTGCAAAGTTGATCATTGAGACAATAATCACAATGGCAATTCAGAACAGGAGTCAACGCTATCTCATGGGTAAGGGCAAATCTAAGTTGGATATGACCCATGGATCACCTTCAGAAAGGTGCAGAACATTTTAGGTGGAGCCATACGGTATAATGCGAACAGGAGGCTGGAGGTGGAAGAGAACAGATATAAATCAGTTTTCCTGGAGCAGAGGATTTGTACAGAATGTAACGGACACCAGACCAAAAGGGACCTCAGCCCTCAGTGTCAGATATTAGCACCTCAGGAAGATGATATGTGGGAGGGCTAGAATAGGGAGAGGTCAGCAACAGAAAGTGAAGTTAAGAAGAGACATTTTAGGCATCAATGAGAAAGAAATTTGGGGTCCCAGGGAACCCCTTAAATCTGCTAATGCATAAAGCGGGTCCTTTGCAGGTTTTCTTCCCATTCTCAGAGCTAAATGTGAAGGGAAATGCTAATGCCCTCCCCAGAATGCAGAGCTAATGGTGTGCAAAGTTACAGGTGGAATTACTTAGTGGAAGTGCTGCAAGAATTTCTAAGGGAAAAGCCGCATAGCTGGTGCACATGCCTGATGATAGCAAAAATGGGATGTGCATTACTTAAAACTAGATATGCCCTTCCTCAGCCACCGAGCTTTTTCCTTCACATGTAGTTATACATTTGCAGCTTGTCAGGACTTGCCTGCTCTCTTTTGAATATTCGGCCATCAACCTTTATGGTGGAATTAGTTCCACTTTAATTTCCTGGTAACACCTAAATTAAGGTAAGAGTTCTAAATACTTTATTAATAATGTACACTCTAATTAATAGAAATTACTTTTCCAGCATGTATTATTAAAGGATGTGTTCCAACATGTCTTTTTATGTTTTCCAATTTACTTGCTTAGAAAACTGGTGGCTGTTTCCACCTCTAACCTGAACCTGCTCCTGATCGACTGTGTTCAGTATGTGGAGGGTACACCCTTCACTTTACATTTGAGAAGAAATGACTCGTCAGTTTCCCACCTGGCTCTCTGTTAGAACAATTTTTTGTTCAAATAAGTCCCTTCATAAATTGACTTTAAGTCAGACACTTCATCCCTAACATTTTACCCTCCAAATGACTAATTCTTTACACTTTTAGCTTGTCATTCTACATTTCTAAGTATGAGGAAGAAAACTGGAATTTCTGTCTCAAATTTGAATTAAAAAAAAAACAATAGGATGCCTGCTCCTTTTTGTTTTTTCAAGTTTTAGAATTCAATATTTCTCATCTGGCTATTTTTGGTCTGGAATTAGCTCCGGTTCTAACCTAGAGGGAAGGTAAACTGAGGAAGAAGGATGATAATTACCTTCCGGGAGACACCAGAGAGGCTTAAAGGCATGCATGGGATCTTCAGCCAGGCTGTTCAGTTCAAATCCTAATTTTGCACTTCCCCAGTGAGGGACAGTGGCCAAGTACTTACCCTCTCTTTTTCTTTATCTGTCAGTAGGGATGGCTGTTCACAGGGTTATCATGAGGATTTAACGAGTCAATTTGTGGGGAGAACTTAGATGAAAGCTCAGCACAATGTACTGAACAAACTTCATTCACTCTTGCTTTCCGGGGCCCCTTTTCCCAACCCCACCCCCAACTCAGAGGACCTATGTCCTGATGTTCACATTAAAGCCATGTAGGAGCTCCTGATAATTTTTTCCAAATAATTTTCCATTTAATGCATGCTAAATGCATTCACGGAGAGCCTGCCGGGCTACTCTCACCTGGTGGTCTAGGGCTCAGGTTTCTGCAGAGTTGGAGAAGAATTAAGCAAATAGGAGCCCTTCAGTGCTTTTTGTCCTATGAGGTTTAGCAATGAGAAACAACAATGAACCAGCTTCTGTTTCAGCAACAGGCATTCTAGCTTTCAAAAGTAACTAACCACATGCTAAGCAGAGTCTGTTGTAGACCCTGCAGACCCTGCTTCAGTCCAGTGAGACGTGATTCCTTGATACCTCTCTCCTTCCTGCCTGATGTCCAGACGCTAGCAGATTTCAACTCTTGTAACTCAAGCCACTTTTGTCTAGTGAAGTGTGGGATGTTGTAAAGCAGATTAGATTAGATGTATATTTTTTTCCCCTCTAATCATTAGTAAAGAACTTTTTCTTTTTCTTTCTTCCAAAAAAAAAAAAAATGTTTTGAATTCCAGGGCAAAAGCTTGACATAGTTCCCTAGTATCATGGGACCAAAGATGGATTTCTCTCCGGGGACCTGAGGAGGCCATCAGTGTAATTTATTTCTGTCTCAATGCTCAGTAATGGATGTGACCTTGTGTGTCTCAGGGCTCTCTTAACACTTGTGGCCCTGGATATGAAGAGTTAAACATTCCACTCCTCTGTAGAGAGATGTAGATACCTTGACATTCAGAGGCACAGTTCCCAACCTAATCCTTTCTAAATCAGATTAGTCCATCCCATCGCTGACAGTTCACTGACGAGTGCATTCCTCAAAGAGAATCTCATCTGAGATGCAGAGCACTCGCTGCAGTTTTATAGTATCAGAGTAGTAATTCATGCCCTGAGTAATAAAGAAACTCATTAAATGTAGAATCTCGGTTCTTGCTTTGTACTTAGACCTCCCAGCAGTTTAACTTATGCATAATGAGTCTAAATACTTTAAGGGATAATATAAAAATCATCTACTATTCTTTCATATCTAAAACTGTGCATTTGTTTCCCCTTCACTACATTGCTAACATAACTAGGAAACAATATATTACCCTAATTACATGTTATTTATTAGAAAGGAAGCAAATAAGTCATTTGAAGACAAATCCCTGTAGTTATTCATGGAACTGCTTTAGATGACAAAGATAGAGTAAAGCCAGCAGTCTTTCATTATATTTATTGCACACTCTTTGTGCTAATGAACAATAACGGGCTTCACTGAAATAATGGTCTCAGCTCCAAGTTGTACGGAATGCTATATGGGCCATATTTATCAAGGGCAAGTCAGGGCTTTGCTTGTCCTTTGTTCTTTGCTTTCCATTGAAGGAAGAGGGTGGAAGACAAACAAAAGTAGCTTGGGAGATTTTAATAAACACAATGGAAAGTAGTTAGCATATTAAAAATAGCCTTTGTGCCACCTCCAGCAGCAATGTGCTCTTGAAAGAAAATGATCACTTACTGTTGTATGTAAATCCTGAGTAGCACCTTCATTCCTTACCTGAGGAAACATGAATGCATACACACAAATATGTCTACCTGAAAATGTGAAATTTTGGGTAAAAAGTTTCTGAGATTTCCCTAAGATATTTTCAATATTTATTACTGATCGCATAAACTGGTTCAAGAAACTAATATAGGTCTTTGCTTTATAGTGCGAAACAAAACATGTTGTAGAAATTGCAAAATCTAAAAGATCACAGATTTTCTATTAATTTAATGCCAGAGGAGTTAGGGTAGGAGGTTATTACAAGAGAAAAACTTTTAAAAAAATGCACAAGTGAAACCAGTTTTTCTCTATATGTCACATATTTTAATACAGCTCCTGCTGCATCTTCAGAAGAAGAAAATCTCCAGCTTGAAGACAAAGAGGTGAACCATTTTGTATCCATGTGTTTTTAAGAAAGCTGTTCAAAGTTGTGGTGGCTGCAAGAGCAAAAACATTTTTATTTCCCTTCTCTTGCAATAATTGAGCCAATATGTTAACACTTAAAAGTGTTACCTCATGGATAGTACCAGAATTGTATTTGAGGATTAAGCCACAGATAACAAAAGAGTTCAGGAAAATCTAGGAGGGAACGAAGCCAAGAAAGTCAGCTGGGACTGTCTCTTCTTTTGAATTAGCAGTTACCCTTCAGTTGCTTTTTATTCAAACATTTGTCTAGTTCCTCTTCAGAGCCATTTAGTACACTCTCTCCCGCACAGGAATATACAGCAGGATTTCCCATCCCAGATCAGACTGCTGGTGCATGGAGCGGGTATGCTAACATTGGCAACCTTCCAATAATGAGGCATCAACAAGGCAAACCATCAACAAAGCATATTGCCATTATGCGAGGCTGTGAACAGAGTTACGCGGGAGAATGGTGCGGGCAGGGTGGGGTGGGGAGACCAGGAGGGTGGGAATGAACTGTTAGAGTTAGGCATAAAATTCTGCTGAAGAACTTAGCCATTTCTCCACTAAATCTCTTCTAAGCTTTTCACAAAGATCAAATAAAGTTAGCTTGTTAAATGTATATTTTGCAAAACCTGTCTCTGAGTTGAGGGCAATGATAGAAGCAAACCCAAGCTAGCTCTGTAAATCCTGTTAGAAGAGTAAATCCTGCTAAAACTTTTCCACATCTGTCCTCTCTGGTGACGGGGTGACATGCTTTGGAGCCTTGTGAAGTGAGCTACATGTAACAAAGGGGACTGTGCCACCTAGTTTGCTTCAAAGTCCTGGTCACACCTGTTGTCCTGAAGGCATGATTAACAACACCCCTTTATCCTCAAAGTGTTCTAGTTTGGACAATAAATCCTGCAGTTACTCTAGCTATAACCCAGAATTCAACTTCAGGCAATTGAATATACGAGGAAATATCCTAGTTATGTTTAAAACTCCTAGAAATACCCATCCCTACTCTGTAACTATTACGGGGGGGAGTTTTAAATAAATCATTCAAATTTGACCTATTCTGATGAACTGATTTATGGGGAATAATTCTGAGAATGCAACTTTCAAAGAGATTAGGAACCTACTGTCTTTTAGAGTAACCAGGCCAGAATTGGCAAAAAATACCTTGATGTTGGTTGGTTTCCCTTTGCTTTAATAGCATTTTAACTTTTGAGCAATGTCAAAGCTACACTTGAGATCACAGGTCCATGACAGAGCAAATTGTCACAACTCCTGCTGAACCCTTTGCTTCTCTTAGAGGAACATCCAAAACGAGGTGGTCTCAGCAACCAGTGCAAAGCAAGGGACACACCAGGGCAAAACCGCTCAGCTCTCTGGGCTTGCTCAGGAGCTTTGTTTGCATTAAGACTGGTTGGAGGGAAATGCACACTAGGCTTTTCTTCCTAACACCCATGTTCTCAGTGAATACTTTCTTCTTGAGCCACAATTAGATTGCCTGATTATTTCTGAGTTCCATTTCCTAGTGGACCATTAAACCTAACTGGAATTTCAAAGCCATAGGATTATCACATAGGAGAGACCCCAATTTTGGTTTATGGAATATAACTTTTGGCAGATTTTAATTGGGATCAGTTTATCAGTCTAATTTAGGCCAGAAGTCTCATGATTAAATGCTTAATAAAATTAAGCAGATCCAAAGAAGTATATAGTACAACATTTACTTATAGCTTAGGTCTATTTTTAGAAAACACGACTACTGAAGCAGAGGGACTGAGCATTAGCATAGAATCTCTGTTTTAGAATGACAACAGGATGTCGCAGGGACCATGGGAAAATGGAGACATGTCACCCATCAAAAAGGGAGCAATCGCACTCAGCTTCAGCCATCTGTTAACTTATGGAAATGGGATTCCTTGTCATGGAACTTTTATGTTTTTTTCAACAGAAGTAAAAATCTGTATTATTATAAAAAACTACCTGCATACCATTGTGACTGGAGCTGTGTTCTCCAATCCCCAGGATCTTTTGGGGACCACCATTCTTCCTTATCCCCTTACCATCATTACCCTCCTAGCATATTCCTTTGAAACACAACTCAGAAGACTCTTTTATCCATTCTTCTGTCATTCTTCAGTCACTGCCTTTGTTCACTGAAGAAAGACATTAGCCCATGGCCTACTGTCTGCCACACCATTCTGAGATACCAAATGGTAATACAGACGGTCCATTCAACACTCTGGCCCCTCAGTCCCTTGGCCACCATAAATTCCATGACATTTCTTCCACTCCACCTTAGTTACTCACTTCTGGGGTCATTCCCTGTACCTCATCAATGCCACTGCCTTCAGTTTCAAACATTCCACTCTCTGGCTACCACTTCCCAATTTCTAGTTTATTCTCACTAATAATCAGACTCCAAGCTTATCAGGGTTATCAAATCCACTGATGGTTCTTGCCAATCTTAGATATAATGATCCATTATCATAATCCATTGCACACACACTCATCTCCCTGACCCACCCACACCATTACACTCCCTGGGTCTTAAAAAAACAAGCTCTGAAAAATCCAATTTTATACATCTTCTGCACCTGAACCAAGTAGCTGAATGTGGCTGAAGAAAACACACAATCATGTGGAATAAATAGTCTCTCTTGAAATTCATGACTTTACACCGTAAGTGCATTCTTTGTGTTGTCCTTTCCTCTGGCATCCACCCTCTCTCTCCCCCAGAAAATAAATTTGTATCATTTTCTTTCTCTTGAAACCTCTAACACTTCCATCTCCTCTTTCAGACTCAGGTGATGATCTTGATTTTTATTTTACTAGGTAAATATAATCAATAAGAAAGAGCCTCATATTCTTCACCAGAGATCTATCAACTCCCTTGCATTTGTACTTTTGTACTAGGCCTATTACAACGATAAACTGTTACTGTTCCAACCTAATGCTCTGGATTTCATCCCCTCTCATGCATTAGAGGACAGCCTCCTTCTATTTCATTCTGCTATCTCATTCTCTACTCCTATTAACACATAAATATGTTATCCCTCCTCTTATTAACCACTCTCCAACCTTTGTCTCAATATATTCCTACATACTGGACTCTTTCTCTGCTTTCACAAGAAAACCTCCTAAAAATGTTTTCTGTACTGGCTGTCTCTCTTTTCTTTCTATTTATTTATTTTTTATTTTATTTTATTATTATTTTTTTGAGACGGAGTCTTGCTGGAGTGCAGTGTGGCACGATCTTGGCTCACCGCAACCTCTGCCTCCCAGGTTCAAGTGATTCTCCTGCCTCAGCCTCCTGAATAGCTGGGACCACAGCATGTGCCATCACACCCGGCTAATTTTTGTATTTTTAGTAGAGACAGGGTTTCACCATGTTGGCTAGAGTGGTCTCGATCTCCTGACCTCTTGATCCACCTGCTTCGGCCTCCCAAAGTGCTGGGATTATAGGTGTGAGCCACCGCACCTGGCTGGCTGTCTCTATTTTCTTACCTTCCCTTCTATATTGAACCCAACTCAATCAGACTTTCTTCAATATATGCTTATGAGACAAATCCATTTCTATGATCCACAGTTGCATCTTCTGACTTGGAGAGCAGGAGTTATTACAGCTACAGAGTACTTTATAAATCCTATGTTCCTAATCCCATTTGAGCTTGACATTAACTCCATGAGGTAAACAAGGGAAGAGTTAATCTTTCCTTAAGGCAAATGAGAAGAAAGAGACATGGGGAGATGACATCACTTGCTTAAATTAGGTGATAAATAGTGTCTGCATCACCAGTAATTGGAGCTCTCCAACACCTCCAGAAAGATGACGTAAAGAGAGCACAGATTTGTTACTGTTATTGACATTCATAAAGTCTGAAATTTTAAGCTGAAAAGGTCCTTGAAAATTATTGATTCCAGCAGAACACGAGTGAGGCTACTGACTGGCCTAAGGTCACACAGGTATTTAGTGGTAGAACAGGGACCTGAGGTTTCCTGACTGCTGGCAAATGCTCTGTCTCAGACACCATGTCTAAGATTTGAAAATTCAGCACCACCGGCAGCAAACAGTGAGCAAACACTCGACATACAGAGAAGAATTGTTTAAAAATCCCAACAACAACACAGCAACAGCAACCGTCACCAAATGGCTAACGTTCTTAAAATGCAGTCCAAGACTCACTGGCATCGGAATCTAAAGTGCTGCAAAAATGCTAACTCATGGGTCTCACCCCGTTTGTGCAGTATCCAATTCTTAGGACATGATGCTTAGGAATTTACATAAGCTTTTAAAATAAGAAGTTATCTTAAATAACTTCTTCAGCTGATTCTTATATACTCTTAATGCTGAGGACCATTATGTGAACAGGCATGGACAAACACACTCAGCACAAATTTCAATTCATAATTTCATCTTCAAAAGGAAGATGTCATGTGCTTTGATTTTTCATTAATGAGAAAAAAAAAAAAAAGCAGAAGGAATCCAGCTGTCTCTCCTTAATTAGCTCTTAGAGTCCCATTCACTTTTGTTCTCTTTCTCAGTTGAGCATCTTTTTAGTGTTAGGTACTGTAGTGGTACACACTTCAAAAAACAAGCCGTTCAGTGTGTTTGCTGCTGGGAGTGAGGAAAATGACCCGCCAGTAACTCATTCTAGAAACTCACATTCTGTAAACGCTGGGGAAGAAGGAGGTTCATTCACCTCTGCCCCCCAGCAACGGTGGGGCCTCCAGGTCAGGGTGAGAATATCTGTGGAGCAGTCGGCAGGCTAGTCTGGTGATGAATAGGATGGAGCAGAGGCCACGCAGGGATCCATCTCTGCAAGTGATTTATATTTGTGGACACACACAGAGACTGCCGGCTCTAGAAATTTTATAGGGCTGGATGCCTCAACATCTCTGCAAACTTGGTGATGCATGGAATGTTTCTGGATATGATATCCCTGGAAGCCCAATCTTCTTGCTCCTAGCTCCTTCTCCCTCTGGCTAAACTTGATACATACTGAAGCAGGTCTCTTGCCCGGACCCACATCAAAGACTGCTTTCACAGTTTTAGCTTGGATGAAACTTTGATGTAGAAAAAACAGGTCCATGACATTTTCTTATATACCAAAGAACTAGTGAAATGAGAGCTGTATCTTTTGTAAGGTAAGAGTAAAACTATTTACAAATAACTAGCAGAATATTCAAACCACTATCATTCTTGTATTCCTTGCCAACTGGGGAAAATAAATGCTTAAGGGTTGAATTTTCCTATCATTTCCTGTGCATCAATAACAGCTCCCAAGCCAGATTGTGAAAATCTTGAGGGTTTTATTTCTTATAAGACTTTTATACCCCCATCAAGCCTAGTTCAGAATTGAATATATCACAGGAATGAATAACTACTTGATGATTAATTAATTGGTGAAACTAATTGGTTGTGTAATTTGTTATTTTATTTTCAGTATATAGATGATATGAACATGATACTAAAAAAAAAAAAAAAAAAAAAAGTAACAAATCCAGGTAAGGCCAAGTCAAAGATTCAATTCAAACCAAATCTATTCCAGTAAACACTGCTTGCATGCCAAGAGTACCACGGGCTGGTTCTCTCCTTCTGCATATATATGCCCTTACCTTCTCATGTGTTTACGGAGAAGGAGTCCAGGAACTCGGGAGAGAAATATAAATGATTGCACTTTATTGCAGCATTTTCTAATTATACTGATGTCTCTCTTCATAATTCAAGCATGATTTTTGCCAGGGCCTCGTGAGCAATGCTTGTGCAGCTTGGGCCCTGCACTAGGGTGACTGAATGAGTGGGTGGGTAGAACTGCGATCTAGCATGGATTCAGCACCAGTCCATGCTTCCTGCTGCAGGCCTGCTTCTAGCAGGAGAACAAACAGCATGCCCATTTCTAATTGACACAAGGCACTAAGGTCAGCTAGTGTAGTCCTGACCTTGGTGGCTTTAATGCTTAGTCTTGACTCAGAATCCATGCCCTTTTGGATAGGTTGCTTACCGTCTGTGCCTGTTGTTTAGATGATATGCTAACTGGGTTTTCTGTTTCACTTTTACCAACATATAAGCTTGCTGATTTACATTAGCACATATAGTTTCTGCAGGAGGTAGGCTCTAGGTTTGAATGGATTGCTGTAGAATCTCATCTCTACAGATCTGAGAAAGCGGGGCTAATGTTCTGGCTATACAAATTGAAACATCCTGTATTTTTTCATGAACAAGAATAAATTGAATTAGTTTGTAACATCATACTTGCACATTAGGTTTTGAAAATATTCATGTACCTAAAGGCCATATTCTTAATTTTGCACCACATATCCCTAAAACAGAGAACTGTTCAATGTCTAGTGAACTTTGGATTTTGAAAGAAACATGGTTAGCATTTGGCCATGTTGTTCTGACTCAATTTCACATAACATTGCCAGTTTTACATAAAGTCCAGAATAAGAAAAGGCACTACAGAAGGTTGAAGTTTTCATAAAAGCTACTTGGCTAATTGTGCCATATCATCTAGCATGAACTCCATATTTACAGCTAACAGGAATGATGTATGGAGCCTTTGAGAGGTCCTGAGAAAATCACCTCACAGACTCTGAGGAGTTTAGAGCAAAGCCATACATTTTGCAGATAACTTCTTTAAAAAAAATTTTTTTTTAAATAGCTCCTGTGTTGCTACAAGGTCCTAATAGAAACCGAACACTTTCCCATGTGACACCAACTTTCCATGGATCCTAGGTTGCCTATCAAGGACTGGGTGTAGTTACCTGACCCACCAAGCTAGCAAACTGGGAGAGTGCAGTGGTCTTCCATAGAGTAGATCAGCCTCAAGCAGGTCTAGAAGTCCCAGGTAAGTTGCATGAACAAGTGGCTCAGATTCACATGCTTCCTTGTTATTAGCTGAATTGCATCCCTCAAAATCCATATATGTAAGCCTTAACCTTCAGTACCTCAGAATGTGATTGTATTTGGAGATAAGGACTTTAGAGAAAATTAAGTTAAAATAAGGTTATATGGTGGACTTTAATTCAATCTTACTGGTGTCTTTACAAGGAGATGCCATTTGAACATACAAAGAGACACCAGGATGTGTGTCCACACAGGAAAGACCATGGGAGGACCCAGCAAGAAGAAGGTCATCTGTAAGCCAAGGAGAGAGGCATCAAGAGAAACCAAATTTGTCAGCACTTTTATCTTGGACTTCTCGCCTCCAGAGCTGTGAGAACATAAATTTCTGTTGTTTAAGCCACACAGCCTGCAGTATTTTGTTATGGCAGTCCTAGAAAATGAACATTTACCTCTTCCAGCTTCATTGCCTAAAACACCACCTATTTGTTTTCTCACTACTCTGTACATCAGAAGCCCAGGTAGGCTTGATTGGGCTCTCTGAAAATCAATTTGCCAGCTGGCCTAGGCTTTTATCTGAAGGCTTTAGAGAAGAGTATCTTGTGAGCTCTTTCAGGGTGTTGGCAGGATCCTGTTCTTTCCACTGGGTCTGAAATTTGCATTTTTCTGTAGCTGTTAGCGAAGAAGCCTCTCTGCTCCTAGAGGCTACCACAGTCCTTCTCACATGGTCCCTTCCACCTTCAAAGCCAGCGATGGCACAAATCTCTCTCACCCTTGGAATCTCTCTGATTTCTGCTTCCATCCAGGAGTTGGACAAAGGACACTGTTTTAAAGGGCTTGTGTGATTAAATCAAGTAGACCTGGATAATCTCCCTTTTGTCATGCACTTGTGATACGGTAAGATATCACTCTTAAGATTAAGCAACTGTAACCATGTAAGTGACATCATATCACAAGTGCCACCCACACTCCAAAGAGAGTGTATTGTAAGTGGCAAGGGCCGTTAAAGCTCATTCCCAGAATTGGTCAGTGGTTTATGACATATATTGTATTTTATGGGATAAAATATCTACCACAGAAGTGTCCTGGAAGCACACTGGGAAGGGAAATCCTCTTAATGAACAGTCCATCTTATGGTTGTTCACTTTGAAGAAGATATGGCCAAATTATGGATCTCGACTGATTCATGGACAGTTGAATGGTTTGGCCAAGTGGTCAGGAATTTGGAAGAAGTAAGAAAGTCCGGGGAAGAGGTGTGTGGATAGAACTCTCAGAATGAGCACAAAGTTGGAAGACTTATGTGTCCTATGTGAATGTTGAACAAAGGAAACCATTTTAGAGGAGGCACTCTCATGAGGTGGTCATGATGACCTTTCTGTGGATATGTCAGCCTCTTTACCCTGCCATCCCAATTCTTGCTTGATGAGATGATAAATGAATTGGCTACAGCAGTAGGAATAGAGTATATGCATGAGCTCAAAATTATCTATTTCTTCTCACTCAAATTGATCTAGCTATATTTTCTGCTGGGTACCTAACCAGCTAGGGCACCAACTACAACTCCCAAACACGGCATCTTTCCCTTTGGAAACTAGCCAGCCACCTGGTGTCAGGTAGATGGCCTTTGGACTTTTCCCTTCATGGAAAGTGCTTTTGTTTTTCAGAAATACACTTTGGATTTGCTCTGCCTACCTGCAGTGCTCTGTTACCATCACTGCATGGATTCATTTATTGCCGTAGTGTTCTGCTCTACACTGTTTCTGACCAGGGACTCATTTTACAGTGAAGTGCTGTAGCCATCCCTTCAGCCCATGGGATTCACTGGTTTTACCATATATGCTATCATCCAGAGCAGTTGGCCTTGTGAAATATTGGAAGGCACCACTGAAGACCCAGGTATAGTGCTGGCTGAGTCAAAGCGTGGGGCTAAGGTAGTATCCTATAAAATACAAATATATGTCATAAGCCAGTGGCCAATATATGGTGTCATTTTTCTCATAACCAGAATACAGACGAAAGAACCATGGGGTGGAGATGGGAGAGGGTTCTCTCTATGCTACATTGACAACATTTTTGCTTCTGTTTACAGCACCTTTTAAGCTTTGCTGGTTTAGAAGCCTTCTTCCCAAAGGATGAATTCTTCCACAAGGAGACACAAGGGTCCCACTGAGCTGAAAACGGGGACTGCCACCTGGCCATTTTGAGCTTCTCAGGCCATTGAACCAACAGAGGGGTTACTATACTGGTTGGGGTGATTTTTCCTGATTATCTATAGGAATTTTAGATTATTTATATATGATGGAAGGATGAGTGTATCTGAATCTAAGATTCTCTAGAAAGTCTCTTGTTAATCTCATGCCCCATAGAATATGTTAATGGAAACTCTAGAACTCAGCATTAGCAGGACTATTAATGGTTCACCCTTTTGTAATGAAGGTTTGGTTCACCAGGCAGGTAAAGACTGAAAACAAATGAAAGAAAAGGTGTGTCAATGTTAATCTCTTTGATTAACATTGATTAAATTTGATTTTTCCTTGTGTGTGACATTTAGACATGAAAGCCCATGGACAATGCTAATGTCAGTCTACATGTTAAATATTGGGGAAGCTTAATTTCTTTATTAGCTTTTAGAAATAAATATAAATAAAGGACCCAATATTTTATTCCTTCTCTCAAGTGAGAGGTCTTTTACAAACCATTCATTATATGAATTTATTTTGATGTGTTCCCAAGTTATGGTACAGACATTTACAATGCTATGATTTAAGTACAAGCCAATACAAATAAAAGACCCAGTATTTTCTTTCTGTTCCCTAGCAAGGTGTCTTCTTCCACCCTGGGGGTGAACACACCCCACTCTGAAGATCACTGATGTAGACTGTGGATGATGGTACGCATCAGCTGGGTAGAGGAATGATTTCAGGGATGCGAGAAAAGTCTCTCTGTCCAAAATAATGTATGACCTTCTGAATGTCTGACCTAAAATTATACATTTTCAGATCCAGACCTTAGTAAATATTAAAATCATTCAGCATCACTGGTAACTGGCCACATTCAGCATTAAGGTAGTTTCTCAGACTATTTCCCCTTGTAGATGTTGGTGAAGATAGGGGCAACAAAAGAAGAATGTGTATCCAGTGACCTGGTGGAAAGGGCTTCAGGGACAGAAATTCGACAAATGGTCCCTATTCAGCATTCTCTTTGTTGTGCTACAAAATTTTACATATTTATCTCATTAGAGCTGCTGAATAACTCTATGAATTCATATTATCTACATTATCTACACTTTATAGATGAGATGTCCGAGTTTGAAGAAATTAAGTCACTTGCCCAAACTCATACAGCTTGTACGTGGAAGAACTGCCCCAAATCCAGATCCGTCCTATCCTAAAACAGATGTTCTTTACACTGTGCTATTTGAAAACAAAGATAAACTTTATTCCCTTCATTGGCTTTGTTTCTGATTATTATAATTTTTTTTCTTTATTAGAGAGAAAAAGAGAAAGAGTCCAGATTCCCATAGATAAGTTTGAAAATAGAAATAGTTTTTTGTTGTTGTCGTTTTATTTTATTTTTGTAAATATCTTGCTTTTCAATCTCAGAAGAAGCTTTAATTAAATTGTTACAGAAGCTCAGAAGAAGAATAGAGGGATATTTTTATCTGAAAGCTGAATCACCCACTGATTCAAGATTTGGGAGAGCCAGGCCTTCTGCCTCACTTAGTTAGGATTCTGCTGCTCTGGCACAGAAAGTGAACTTTTCATCCAAGACAGGCCCGGCCCTGCTTCATCCATTCCCACCTTTCTTTCTCTGGAAGGAGGGTGTGGACAGAGATTGTCCATTGAGGACTCCTGCAAAGAGGTGTTTGTCCAGGTTCACCTGGCAGACCAGAAGGTAGTTCTTCCTTTCCAACCTGCAAGTTTGGTGGTTCTAAGACCTGGTATTAATCAGAAGTCTGGGCATTAGCTTTCACCTCTGTCATGGCACCATCTGGATCTCCTCAGTCTCCTTGAGCTAGAACACCAAGCTTGGTGAGACACTGTAGCTACTCGACCCTCTCTCCTATCAGATGCTTTCAGATGCTTGCCCTCTTGAATATAGACATGAGGATGAGGACCTTGCAAACTATTAAAAAGGCTTGCAACTATTCACAATATAAATATTTTTATGATGAATTTATTTATTATCATGAATTTATCGTGATGTGTTCCCAAGTTATTGTAAAGCTGTTTACACTGCTATGATTTAGACGCAGGCCAAGCAGCTGTGCCAAAGCCCTGCCTGGTATTTAATTGATAGCATTTTGCATATGTGCACGGTAGCGTGCTCACTTACCTGAGGTAACACGCGTGGGCCTCAATTTAAAAAAGAAAAAGAACAGCGCAGATTCCCTACCCTTTCAATCAATATAATATTTATATATGTGCCAGACACATTAGGGCAGCTTTATTCCAAATTCTATACAATAAAATGCATTCAGATACCCCCAAACGACAACAGCCTGGTGTTCTGTACTATGTTAAATGTTGGAATGTAGCATATTTGGGGTGGATGATTTTTAAATAATATTTTAGATAGATAAATGTAAGACAACTATTTTAACCAAATATCTGTGGAACTCCTGATAACCCTATACAGAAGCCTCTCATTGGGGCAATACAGTTAGAAAAAAAAAAAAAAAAAAAAAATCACAGTGTGACAGCACAGGTCAAACTGCAGTTCTACTGCTTGCTGGCTGTAAGACCTGGGGCAACTTACTTAACCTCATGGAACTTTAGTGTCCTCATCTGTAAATCTGTGATAACTAAACCTCCTCACGATGATGTTAGATTTTATCAAAACTAGCAGAGGTTGCATCGTGACAGGCAAATAGCAGGCACCCAATAACTGCCACCCACCACTTGCTCCATGTACACAAAAACACATACGCATGCACACGTGCTCAAGCATGAGAACTGAATACTTCGTGAGACACTGAGTTGTCTCTGAAACCTACTTTTTCAGCCCTCTGATAAGAAACAGTGCTGTTCCGTGTTAACAAAGCTACTTTATATTCCGAACTGACTACTTTTTCCTCTACCGGATAATTACTACCCAAGGAATGTATAGGAGCTGGGTATTATCGCCTGTCTACCCAACAGGCTTCTGCTTACCCCAGAACAGAAATGGGTCTGCAGGGCTGGAGATCCTAATGAAGAGAAACCTTGTATACACAGCTGAAGCCATGGGAATTTCTTGCTGCCATGTGCTTGGAGGCCACTGGAGCCGCTCATGTGGCATGTGAGATGTGGAAGAAGAAGTATCTATCAGGTAATGGAGGCTGGAGGCAAGACAGAGAATTCAGAAGCTACCTCCTACCACCCCTTCTCCTGTCTTTTAAGGTGATTTTGTCATTTTGAAAACCATCAGGTACATGAGGGGCTTTTGCTGTGTAACAAACCACCTCCAAATTCAGTGGCTTAAAATAATATAGACATTCATTAAGTTTATGATTGTGAAGGTTGGCAGTTTGGGCTGGGGTCACTTCTCATCTCAGCTGGGCTTTTTTATGTATGTGCAGTTAGCTGTTGGGTTGGCTGGGAGCTGGCTGTACTAAGGCATCCTCAGCTGGAATGGCATGTCTTTGTTTCACATGGTCTTTCATCCTCCAACAGACCGGCTTGTTCACATGGCAGTTAGGCAGGACTGCGAAATGCGGAGGGAGAGAGAGTGCGAGAGAGAGTGAGAGAGAGCAGAAGCATTTTTTTTGAGGCTCTCAGAAGCATTTTTTGAGGCTGAGAGTTTGGAAACAGCACTCTGACATGTCCATGGCAGTCTACCTACTGGCAAAAGCAAGTACAAGGCAAGTTTAGATTCAACGGGGGAAGAGATGCTTCCTCTGCATAGGATGAGCTATCAAGTCACAGTGCACAGTGATTTGACATAGGGAAGGGTGAAGGATTATAGCCATTTTTGCAATCTACCACACCCTGGGAGTTCCAAATTGCAAACTGCTTGGGGGCCACTGGAATGACTAATGTGAGAGGCAAGATTCAGCATAAGAAGAAAATGTACCAGGCAATTGAGACTGATGGCAGACAGCATTCAGAAGTCATTTTTAAACATTCCTTCCTCTCTTTGCTGTAAGGTGATTGTGTCATTCTGGGAAACATCAGAAAGATATCTGTAGAAGAGGTGCTTTGAGGAAGGAACACTTCCTGGCCTGGCATGATTGTGTGGACAGTGGCCAGACCACCTCATCCCTTCCAGCCACCTTAGCTGTCTTTGCAGATCGCTATAGGATTTCTGCAGCCACAGCAATCAGAAGTGGTCGGGGAGAAGGGTGGCTCATGTGGCTTGGCTGGGGTGCAGCACAGCCAGCCTCAATCATGCTTCTTTAATGTTTCCTCTCAAGCTTTTAAGGGTCTGAAAGAGCTGAATGCACAGGAATCCAAACAAGCCTTAAGATCGGCTTGTTCAAAATTGGCTCGGGACAAGGAAGAGAGAAAACAAAAGACAGGGTGAGGATAATGACCTGCTTGAAACCATGTTTGGTTTGAAAAAAACATCTTTTTCTCTCCCCCTGCCCAGATGCCTCTGACTCCAACATGCTCCTTTCTTTGGGTACTGTGGCTCCCCCCTTGGTGGGGACCTTGTGGCCTAGCCTGCTCTGTGGCTGCCTAAGCTGGAAGGCACAGGCTGTGACCAGGGACAACCGCTATCCTTAGAAATATTTTATCTATCATTTTTTTTTTTCCTGTGGTCAGTCAAGGAGAGAAGAGGCTTTGAATTTTATTCACAGAACCTGAGAAAAGGAAAAGAACAGCAGCCTTTTTCTAGGAGCCTTTTCTTTCTTAAAGGTTTTCTATTTTTCCCTCTTGACCCAGACCAAGACTGCAGTGAGGTTAAAACAAATGTGGCATTTCTCATCCTGTAGCACCTTACTTCTTCCTTAGCTCCTCTTCCCCTCCCTCTAATACAGAGTTAGATGCATTCAATCTAGGGATATGTGAGAGGGAATTAGTGCCAACAGCTGGATCTTGTGCATTGGTGCTAACTGAGAATAACCCGATGCCTTTGAACATTTATTTTGTTCCATCTGACAGCAACCAGAGAGGCGCAGGGACAAACTGCAAGATGGCATTGCCCTCTGCCTTCTGGTCCAAGGTGAAGCACTATAACAGAGCAGCCTGGATGATGCTAGAGGGCTTAAAGAAATGCCATTGAACTACTCTCAGGCGATCGATCGGGATATTAGGGTTTTCGTTTTTCCAATACTTGGCTCTTTACAATCCAATTCTATAAAGATTTATGTAGCATGGGGGGGATGGTGGAAAATGCAGTGCATATGGTTTTGAAGCTGTCAGTCAAGAAAGGAGGCCAATTGATGCCTTTGAAGTGCTGGTACCTCTCTGCTAGAGTACTTTCAGGAAGATAAAGGTCTGCCAAATGTCATCATTCTAAGGCTTTCAGAGAAGATTGGACTCCAGTTCACAAGTACTCATCCAGCACTTACCACAGGTCAGGCACTGAGCACTTTACAAATATGGACTCAATTCATCTCCATAATTCAGGTCTTATTCTCCCTGTCTTATAGATGAGGAGACTGAGCTGTGGGAAGTTTCAGTAGCTTGTCCAATAGGACACAGAGGTTTTAGTGGTCAGAGGCTGGATGGGAGCCCTGCAATCTGGCTCCAGAGTCCTTGTTCTTAATCACTATGCTCTGCTGCCTGTCATATTCATTAAAGCTTTTTGGCCCTAACCAGACTCTCCATTTTCCTTCTGGATTATTAATTTTTGAGAAGGTAGGAGGAAGAATCAAAGGGAAGAGAGAGGGCTAACATCTACATGATAGACGCTGTGCTTTATTGTTTATATTTAGCTCATTTCATTCCCGAAACTATGCTTCTGAGGTATTCTTATCCACAACATAGACATGGCAACACAGAGGCCCAGGGAGGTTAAGTGGCTTCATGAATGACACACAGCTAGGAAGGAACAGTGCTGGAATGTGGGCTCAGCTTTCCTGGATTACACAGGTCTTGACACCCTCTGTCTGCTTTAGTTAACCAACCTTGCACCAGCTTCCAAGAGCTAAGAATACACCTCCTGTCTGGATCTCTGGATTGTCCTTCTAGTTTATCCTACTTTGTCTTTCTGGCTCATCCTGCTTTGTACTCAGGAAAATAGAAGGTTTGATATTTTGAAGCAGTATAAAACCCAGTCCTGCAAAGTTTCAAATTCTCTTTTTTTCATTAAAATATGACTTCATAAATGTCTAAGTGTGTCTAATGTGCTTTTCTTTTTGGCTCTTGAAATGCCAATATGAGCTATTCACAGATTCACCTATTAGGTGACAATAAAGTTATCCCCAAGCACTTTCCTTTACATGATGACAGGAAGACTAGAAAAACAGGGATTTCAGTATGCATCTCAGGTCTAGGCTACTTATGCATGTCTCAGAGTGACAGAACAATCAAACCACTCTGTCCATGGACTCTCACCTTGCACCTAACCTGAATGGGCATCTTGCAGATTCCCTAACTAGAGAACCTGGTGTGCTTGTATGAGGCTCCATCACCACTACTGGAAAGCACACC
>NC_045447.1:93188160-93199967 GCF_002776525.5 Piliocolobus tephrosceles | reverse complement strand
AATACATGTCTTAAGTTAGTGTTTTAAAGGCCTCATGAAATAAAATAAAACACATTAACATAAGTAAAACAACAAAAGTTTTTATCCACATTGCAGCTTATGAGTATTCCCAAGGAACTTAACTTAATGTTGACTTCCATCTATAAAACAGAGAAGCCAAGTATTATCATCCTGTTTTACAGATAAGGGAGCTCTGAAGCTCAGAGAAGTTAAGTGACTTGCTTGAGATTGAACAGCTGGGAAGAGATGAAGCTAAGGCCTGGGTCCAGGTCTTCTTACTTCAGATTCAGCAATCTCGCCAAGATCATTTAATCTTTTTTATGTATGACCTATAAAATAATGCTAGCAATAAAGAATCATGGTGAAATCACAGTTTGACTATTTAATAACTTTAGGTTATTATAAAACACAAATACAATAATTGCTACCTTTTGTGTGTGTGTTGTTACTATGAACTAAATGCTTTATGCATATACTTCTTCATTCATTCACTTGACCTCATGGGTGCCTACTATGATGCAGATGTTTTGCAAGGAGGCAGGTATTACTTGCTTTATTTTTTAGTTACATAATCTGAGACTTCGCAGGAAGTAAAATGACATCCCCACAGTTATACAGCCAGTAAGCCACAGAACCAGGACCTAAACCCATGTCTTATGACTCCCAAATCCCTAATCTAAACCATTTCACATAGACACAAATCATCTAGAATTACCACCTATTTTTATTTTTATTTATTTATTTTTAATGTTTTTTGAGATGGAGTCTTGCTCTGTACAATGTCCGGCTTTGAGCCATCATGTACGGTTTCTATAGTTTACTCCCAGTGAAAAACAAAACAGAAATATACATTTTGTCCCCACACAACCTGTTGCTGATTGACTCTTGCATATTCCTCCTGTTATTGGTAATAATTTCTACTACATTTGGATCCGTGTCAAGAAATAAATTCTAGTAATTGCATTTTTACAACGTTAATTATTTTACAAAACATTTTCTATGTGAACCCTGTCAGTGCTCAATAAATAATCATAATAGTAATTACCATGACATATTTGACACCTATGGAAATGAGGAGCTCTTATCTCAACCCAGAGCCCGGCAGGGCATCTACATAAAGATGCAGTGAAGGAGGTTTTCTCCTCAGGGACTCTGTTTCCTTGGGTCTAACTTACAGTTCTTGCTCACACCTCTGGCATGTGTAAATTTCCATAGAAATGTGGAGATGCTGGGAGATCTAAAGGTGAAAGTCTGGTATATTGAAGGGACTTGTCTTGGTCTGTTCAAGCTGCTATAATAAGGTGCCAGGGACTTGGTAGCTTATAAACAACAGAAATTAATTTCCCACAGTTCTGGAACTGGGAAGTCCAAGATCAAGGTGCCAACAGATTTGGTGTCTGGTGAAGGCCCACTTCCTGGTTCACTGATGGCACCTTCTCACTGTGTTTTCACATAGTCAAAGGGACAAGCTAGAGCTCTGGGATCTTTTTTCTTTTTTTTTTTTTGAGATGGAGTTTCACTTTTGTTGCCCAGGCTGGAGTGCAATGGCATGATCTCGGCTCACCACAAGCTCCACCTCCACCTCCCGGGTTTAAGTGATTCTCCTGCCTCAGCCTCCCACGTAGCTGGGATTATAGGCATGCACCACCACACCCAGCTAATTTTGTATTTTTAGTAGAGACGGGGTTTCTCCATGTTGGTCAGGCTGGTCTCGAACCCCCGACCTCAGGTGATCCGCCCGCCTCGGCCTCCCAAAGTGCTGGGATTACAGTAGTGAGCCACCACGCCCGGCCTGGGATCTATTTCATAAGGGCACTGATTCTATTTATAAGGGATCTGCTCTCATCACCTAATCACCTTCCAAAGGTCCCACCTTCTAATATCATCACCTGGTGGGGGGTTAGGAATTTAATGTGAATTCTGAGGGGACACAGATATTCAAACCATAGCAGGACTTAATACCATTTACTAAGTAAGCCTAGAGAGTAAAGACAAGGATGAGAACCAGACATCATCATTTAAGGAAGGAGTATGGCCTTGAGGTGCTGTGATCCCCTTCTCAATGAATAGCACCAGAAGCCATGCAGTTTCCTAGAGTAGTTTCCTCAGGTATCTGCCTTGTCTCCTTCCTCTTCTGCATCACTAATCAACTGCCATGTTTTCCAACTCTCTGAAGCAGATGCAGTCACCTATATCCCCTTGGCCCACCCTGGAGGTCACCCTGCAGCTTTGTGGACAGTTGCCTAGTGGCTTCCTACCTCAAGCTCCTGCATCTTGTTGCTGCAGAGTTCCCTGTGGCATGGAAACGGCCAGTGGGAAACCAGTTAGGGGCAGAAGTTGGTGGAAAAATAGCCCAGCTCTCTAGATGTGTGCTACAGTCAATTGCCCATAGCAGATACTTGATTATTAATAGAGCATTCCTTGACCTTATTGCAAATTCCTTGTCTCTCTTCCATACTTCCTCATTGTGCTGCAACAATCACCTACCAAATAAACCACTTGTATGTAAATCTTTTTCTCATGCACATGGGGACATAGGTGAGGGGATCCAAACTACGATGACCTCCCTACTCATGCTTAATTCTGTCTTATTCTCATTATTCCTTTTGCTGGTTTAGGCGACCCCTGGCTTTTCTCCACTTTGCAGTGGGAATGATCTTTCACAAATGCAAATATGTTCTTGACATTCATACATGTAGAGACACTCATTGGCTCTTACTTGCTCCCAAGAAAAAGTCTTAATGCCTTGAACTCAGCAAGGGTTGTTGAGGGTGTCAAAGACCCTCCATGATGAGTCTACTCTATATCCCCCCAGCCTCCTCACCCAATACTCCCCTCTCCCTAACTTTCTCCAGCTCATTGAACCACCAGCTCTACTTTTTTTCTCAGGGCTTTGATACAGAATGTTCCCTCTGTTTGGGGTTCCTTTTTCATTTTCTCTCTCTCTCTCTGGCCCCTCCTCTCCATCTTTGCTATCTCACTCCCACTTGTCCTTCAGGTCTCCAATCCAATGTTACTCCATCAGCAAATGAAGTTCTTCCATTCCTCCCAAATCTGGATGAGGTGTCCTAGCCCCTGTGCCAACTCATCTCACACGCCTCATGGCTCTGTGCAATTATAGCCTATTAGCCTGTCTTTCTCACCAATCAGAGTATGAACTTCTTGAGGGCTAGACCTGTCCTTTCATCTGTGAATTCCTAGGATTTAATACTTGACATGTAGTAGGTGCTTATAAAATATTTGTCAAAAAATTGCTATTGGAATTTATGTTTTATTCATGACTGATGTGGTTGAATCCTTTCCCTTGTTTATTTTCCAGGTGTATATATATGTTTTTTTTTCTGCAAATGGTCTGCATGGCCATTTTATTATTTGTTTTCTATTTGCAGTGGTGATGGAACACCACACAGTAAGAATCCTCCCGACTGGATCAGATGTGGTTCAGTCCTCATTGGTAGACACCTGCCTGCAGCACTCAGGTAAAAAACTCACTTGAATCTTCCTCTGTGAACCAGGAAGGGTGGAACACACCCCCGTCCCATCCTGGGTAGCCCCAGCTCAGCTACCAGCAAGACAAACCTGGAGAGCCTATTTCCTACGTGATGGCAGGAACATTTTCCACCCTTGTCAGGGACATTTCACAGAATTATTAAATCTCTGAACCTCTCTGTACATGTACATTTTAGGTTGTTGCTCTAAAATTCATCATCAACTCTTGAATGAAGCACCAATTTAATGTGCAAGTTTGGCCAAAATGGCGGACTTTGAAGGAAGAATGAATAGCCACAGATTTTCCAGTTCTCACAGCTTTAAAGTGGGCCTGACTCAGGCTCATGACAAACCCTCCTGAAGAAGGTGTGGCTGCATGTCCTCCATGTCTTAGCACTACTCCTTGTCATCACAAGTGGCTCTGAAGAGCTCTTATGGGTCCTGGCTGCAGAAAGCTAAAAGCTTCACTAGGCCGCCTCTGCAGAGCAGTAACTTCCTAGTTCTCAAGATTTCAGTGTTAAAGTTTCCAGCACATTCTTTGGGTTTGTTTCACTTTTCAGGGAATCTGCTGAGGGAGACCCCAGGATGCTACTGGTCCTTGTGAGTATTAAATGACAAAAACACATGTAAAGGCTCCAGTATTATTCCTGACACTTTAGTATGTTCTCCAGGAATATTACCTTCTTCCATTCCACTTGCTGTTGGCCGATTCAGTGATAAAATCCCTATATCAAGGGACAGTCACTACCATGGCTGTCAGGTGTATGGCCACAGAATCCAATCAAAGAGGGGACCTTCTAGAAACTTACCCAGAGTTGCAGTATCATTCAGAAGGATGACTGGGTGAAGGGAACTAAAGTGAAATTCTGAACTGTTAGTACACAATTTCAATAATAATACTATTAATAACAATGGTAGCAGTTACCATAGCAGTTACACTAGATACATGGAACACGCTGGAAACTACTTGTGCTATCTCTGGTCTTCACCACATCTTTGCAAAGCTGTTGAAGTTGTTGCATATTGACCCCATTTTACATTGTAATGCCAACTAAATAGTTTGAAGTGAAGAGGGTATAGTGAAAAAATAGGGTATTTCTCGCCTGCCCACCACTGCTGCTCAACCCCCCTCTGTCAAAGCTCATATTCTCACATCCTGAGAAATATCTTGACCAACCCATGGCTTTCCAAGTCCTTTTCAGATATTTAAAAAGCCCTGCTGTTAGGTCTTAAGAAGCCCAATAATCTAAATTAAACTCCAGTCCCTCTTCCAAATGGAAGTTTTCTTCTTTGCCCAAATCCAGACCAAACTTAGGATCTGGAGAGTACAGTGGGGAAAAACCTCTGCTTGGTTTGCTCCTTTAGCACTTGTACTTCTCATTTTTCTGGGGTCAAAACAGCGAGAAGGAATGAGAGGTAGAATGTGAGTACCATTTAATGGGACTGGTGTTTGTGACTCTCTTGGCTGTTAAATGCCCTCTAAGTTAATACCTTGGCTGTTAAGGCATAGGGCCAAATTCTAATGATGGATGGAGGGCTGTGGAGGGTTCTTTATGGCCTTCTCCCTAACACCCCTTAACCTTTTCATTTCCTCCAACTTTCCTTTGCCTAGCCTTCTGTCAACTCTGCCCTAACCTTCCCCCATCCCTCCCCTTTGCTCTCAGACTTCCGACCTGTGCTCTCTGACTTTGGAGGTGGATGCTGCAGCTGTCTACTTACGACTCTCCCTCTCAGCCTATTTATAGAGTATTGACTCACCTGGCAGGTAGCCTTATGAATGCAGCCACTCCTAACATGTGGCCCTAGGCAGGAGTGCAAACAAAAGCTCACAACTTTTAAATATTTAGGTATGTTTAAAAGTTGTCAGTCAAGCTAAAAATAATTTAACAGAATGAATTATATGCTCATTCCCTAACAATTGCAGCTTCATGCTTTCCTGGAAGGCCAGGCAAGATTGTATCTAAAATTCTCACACTCTGGAGAATTCCAGGCTAAATGCTGGCTCCAAGCCTGAGCCCCCAGCCCACTGTCTGTCTCTCTTCTCTCTATTCCCTGGCTGTCCCAAGGAGTCTTGTGCATATGCATGTGGACAACCTGGTCCTCATATCTGCCAGCAAAAAGCTGACCTTAGAGCAGCCCTGGGCCTACTAGTGATGGAGTCTATCCTTGCAAACTGGATTGACTTGAAGCCATTTGAGAATAGAATTCTGGAGTCTCAGTTACCCAATCCATGCTCTAGGAGAGGACATGGTCTTCAGGTGGGCACGGCCCTAAGGTAGGCATGTCCCCTGGCCTCATAAAACATTTCTTTGGAAGAGAGGAGCATGGCTGAAGGCAGGCATGAATTCCTCTTGTTCTGGTCTAAGGGAGCTACTGCTCTTGGATACAGGCCTTTCAAGACAATTCACACCCATCTACCTTCCAAGAATTCACTCAGCCTCGGGAAAAACTCAAGAACTAAACTCCGAAAGGGTAGGCTGCTCCCGAGAAGATTTTTGGTCTTGTATTCTGATAGCTGTATGCGCAGACCAATGCTGTGGGAGCTCAGTCTCCTTACTGACAATTCAGATTCCCCTAAGTGCATTTTTGGGGAGCCCTTCTCACTGGTGAAACAAGCAATTTATATTTATTGTTGCATCCTCCGTGCCTTGAACTGTGCTTGAAACATGACAGAGGCTCAGTCCATATTTGTCAAATAATAGAAGGTGTGGAAAACATTCTGCTCTCCTTGTGGAGAATTTCCTGCTGGAACAACAATGCTCTTCAAAGATGCCTCACTCCCACCCTACTCTGATCAGTTTCCTCACTGTATCCTAGGCTTCTCTAATTTGGGGAGCCATTTAAGCCATCCCTTAGTTCCGCATGGATGGGCAGAATGAGGTGTTCCCCTCTTTGGGCTTTCGCTGGAATTCGAAGACAACCAAAAACTTCCGTTTAACAAGTTCCATGTAACTTGCATAGTCCATGCCGCTGCAGCTGCGGAGAGTGGAATGGAACCCAGAGCTCACTGGTTCCACAAGACATCCATTTTCATTATGCCAAGCCGCATCCGGGGCCCCATTTTAACAAGATGGGTAGGGCGAGGTTTGGAAGCCTGCATCAGCACACTGCCAATCACGCCGCGGCCGGGGGCTGCCTGCATTCTGACTGCCCGGAATTGAATCACTGCCGCTTGACACACAACTGTTCCCGCATCTCATTTGGCGGCTGCTTTATGTCCATTGTCAGACGCTGGCCTCAGGAGACTCCCGGGAGCGCCCGCAGCTAGTTCGAAAGTTCAGTCAAATGGTTGCACAGATTACTTGGGACTGCGCCTGTGATTCAGCTGTGCAGTGATTTGTACAATTAGAACAGCTTTCTCGCCCGCGGCCTTCGAAGAACAATTACAAAAACAAATAGCAGCAGCAGTAGCAGCAGTCATAACAGCAGAGGGAAAAAAAGTCACCAAACAAGACAAAGGCCTCCTCCCTGGCTCCATGCCCTGTGGCAGCGTACATCAGTCAGTGGAAGGCAACGCTGCTGCTGCTGCTTCTTTTTTTTTTTTTTTTGAGACGGAGTCTTGCTCTGTCACCCAGGCTAGAGTGCAGTGGTGTGATCTCTGCTCACTGCAACCTCCGCCTCCTGGGTTCAAGCGATTCTCCTGCCTCAGCCTCCCGAGTAGCTGAGATTACAGGCGCCCGCCACCGCGACTGGCTAATTTTTGTATTTTTAGTAGAGAGGGTGTTTCACCATCTTGGCCAGGCTGGTCTCGAACTCCTGACCTCTGGGCCTGCCTTGGCCTCCCAAAGTGCTGGGATTACAGGTTTGAGTCACCGCGCCGGGCTGGCAATGCTTCTTTTTCATCATGGGCTTCAGAGAGTCAGCTTCATCAAGAAAAATAGCAGTTAGCTTCCCATATAATTACTACGACAGATACTCACCCATTATTTCATAATTCTTAGAAATGAATATGCCAGTAAGAGTCTCTCCGGGGAAATTTCTCCTATTAATGGTTGGATGAGCAGTGCAAGCCAGCAGGCTGTTGAAAGTCAGGCCTTCAGCCTGGGTATTGGGATGTGGCCAGTGTCTGGGCCACTCCTCTGAGTTCCACTTCACCTGCTTGGCTCTTACCTTCGGGCACTAATGTTTTCCCCAGCTCTAAGCCTTGCCTAATGGTTGGTTTTCCAACACTGACCCCTTCCATTCCTTTTTGTTTTCAGAGGAAGTTGCCTTATTGTTCTACTATGCCCAAGTGAATATGATTCCCAGATAATTTGATAATACCTAAGACTGGTGTGGTGCATTACAATTTACCCGGCCCACATGGAAGATCTCCTCATTCTCATCTTGTAGATGAAAAGAGGAGGTGGACAAGAGGCCAAACACAAAATGAACAACCGGCAGGAACTCAAGTTCTTTTAACACCAATCTCTCTCTACTATTACTGTATCAGTTGCAGGGTAGAGAGGAGGTTTCCCAATGTCTCATGCTACCACATATTTTACCAAAAACTTAAGTCTTGTTCAAGGGACACACACACACACACATACACACACACACAATGCATGTTTATAGTGGAAAAATTAAAACACAAAAATATAAAACAGAAAAAAAATCATCCAGCATCTCAGTAGGCAGCGATAACCTCTGTTAGTATTTTGCTGTCTGTGCCTGACACTCTTTTTGCCTAAGTATACATAATTTCAAAACTGGTATCCTACAGGAAATACCATTTTTAGCTTGCTTTCCACTTAGCATTTTTTAATGCACATCTTCCTCATGTCCATACCTACAGAAATTCCTCTGTGATAAAGTTGTGATTTACACAATTCAAAGAACAAAGTAAACTAAGTATTGGAGATAAAGTATATCATTTCTACCCACTGCAAATAGAAAACATTAGGAGTCACTTTTACAGTGTTCATCTGGGTTTGTAAACAAGTTAAGTTTCCACACAAGCTTTTAGAAAGCAGTGCATCCATGTGTAGAGAAGGGGCTCATTGTTACAATGTTCCCCCAGCCCCTTACGTTTCACCCCATCCTATGGGAATATTGTAGTTTCAGTAATCCCCCGTTTGGGGCATTTGTGATCATAAATGGTTCTAGGAGGGACACCCTTCTTCATGCAATTTTGCTTCTTTTCTGACATTCTAGGTCAGTGTTGATGAACTACAGTTAGCAGCAGGGATTAGAAGCTTTTTATTCCATCTGGGCGTGGTGGTTCATGCCTGTAATTCCAGCACTTTGGGAGACCGAGGCGGGTGGATAACCTGAGGTCAAGAGTTTGAGACCAGTCTGGCCAACATGGTGAAACCCTGTCTCTACTAAAAATACAAAAATTAGCTGGTTGTGGTGGCAGGCGCCTGTAGTCCCAGCTGCTGGGGAGGCTGAGGTGGGAGAATCACTTGAACCTGGGAGGCAGAGGTTGCAGTGAGCCGAGATTGTGCCATTGCACTCTAGCCTGGGTGACAGAGGAGATTTCATCTCCAAAAAAAAAAAAAAAAAAAAAAAAAGAAAAACAAGAAAAAAGAAGGTTTTTATTCCTAGGTGACGAGCCAGGAGGAGTGATGCTCCCCGCTGAGGCAGTACCCACCTCGGGTCCCTAGCTGCTGAGGCCCCTTCCTCCAAAGCTCTCTCACTGTCATCAGCTCTGGGTGTTCCATGACAAGGTACATGTTCCTTTGGATTAAGTATTTGTCCTCTGTGGAAAAGCAACTACCTCATGAAGAAAGCATCTCCCAAGAGTAGGTTTTGATGCAGAGATCTCCCTTTATGTCTCTCATATTGTTATTTGTAATTGTTCATGAGTCACAGAGAAGCCATGGAGAAAAGTCATTATAAATGTGGGCTCTGGAGCCAGCCGTCTGGATTTGATTCCAGCTTCATCGCTTACTAGCAGGGACAGCCTTGGTTATTTAATGTGTCTGTGCCTCAGTTTCCTTATCTATATTATGAATATAGTGACATTACCTAATATCACAGACATGTTGTGAAGATCAAATGGAAAATACCTAACAGGGTGCCCTGAACATAGATATTTACTCAATAAACATTACTTATTATCTTCCTAACTGGACTATAATCCCTCAAAGTCAGTGGCCACTCGTTGGCTTGGAGGCTGTGGTTGCTATGTCCAAAT
Source organism: Piliocolobus tephrosceles (assembly GCF_002776525.5). Lineage (NCBI taxonomy): Eukaryota > Metazoa > Chordata > Mammalia > Primates > Cercopithecidae > Piliocolobus > Piliocolobus tephrosceles. The sequence goes on along the minus strand of NC_045447.1, from coordinate 93,190,360 downwards.
TCCCTCAGCACTCTCTGCCTCTCTGCCTATTGGCTCCTTCTGAGGGCAAGCATCTGCCTGAGGGCTTTCTCTGGCCTCTGGAGGATTCCTAGAGTTCACTAAGGGCAGGCTGGGAGTCCAAGTCCTGTGAGCTTCCTGGACTGAATGACAACAGGGATCTTCCTCACCATCCAGGGAGGATAAATCTGAGACATGCTCCATAGCGCATCCCAGAGGTCCCAGCAGGATGGCGCCCTAGTTGCCCTGGTAACCTGCTCATGACACTGGCTACATCAGTGTCCTTCATTTGGTGTCTCACTTCACCTCTTCCTCACCAATGGGAGAACCAGTGGAACACCTCCTAAGAAAGCTTGGGGAACACAAGCTAAAGCCATGTATTAGAATTCTTTGAATATGCCACAGTAAAACAAACAAAAACGCAGTGTTAATAACCTTGTGGTTTATCAATCAGCATTAATTTAATAAATTGCCTCCAAGAAAATGCAGCTGGAACACATAGCTCCTTTCCTATTTCTGGGACTTCACCAGTAAGCACTTTGCTCCATTAGCTTTATCACCTGAGAGGCACAGGGTTCATCCTGGGGAGAAAAACAATTCCCTCGATAACCATCCTTTCTTTTCTTGTGATCCTAGGATGGATCTCTGAGGACATATTTGAATTCAGGGATGACAAATTCACCTGGCACAGTAAGCCAAAGGAGTGAAGGGAGCCGATTTGAAACTGCGTGGGTGGAAGCACTTATATAATGAAAGGGGTGGGACCTCAGCTCCAGCCATTGGCTGCCATGCCAGTTGAAGGTCCATTGCTCCCAGATTTTCTGTCTCTTATCATTTCTTAATGTATACTTTTGTATCCACTGGACTTATTTGAAATTATTGACAATGAGTTCAGCTTTTTCATAAACATCATAGGCATAAATTGCACTCATCAGTGGCCTTCCAACAAGTTATCTCTGCTTTAAGCAATGACCCAGGTTCACCTTAGTAGCCACAAAAACTAATTTAAATGATAAAGAAGGCCACAACACCTGTCCCTGGTTTCCATAAGGCTCAGAGAAGCTGCCTTTACCGGGGAATTGGCCCGCATTTCAAGCCTCAACCCCCTTCACAGTATGTGGTGTGGCCGAGTTCATTTGCCTCCCAAGCAGACACTGATCTAGAATTATGCGTGGAGGTTTCATTTCCAGATCTCATGTAAAATTGATTTTCATAATTCTCTCAGTTCCTGCCTGTCTATACATATCTTTCCTCATTAACCACTTTATTTCCACATCTGAACTGTCCGTGTCCCACGTCTGGGAAGCAAAGATTGCAGGCAGCTTTTAACTAAGAGTTGGCAAAATGCATTCTACAAGCCTGAGCTCCTGATCTCAGGGCCTAACTCGCTGTGCCCTTTAAAAATATTAGTGTAGCACCAAAACAACTCAACAAAATAGCCTAAAGTTTCATTATGAATAATTAAATCAAATAAAATGATAGAGAATATTGCTCTAGTGAGAGAAATTTAGGTGCCTTTGAACCCACAGTGTGTCTTTGCTGAAATTTGATAATCTTTTTTGATTGTGTAGAGGATGTTTTACACTTATGTGAAAAGCTTCACCCAGGCACCCTGCTCTGAAGTGACTCTTTCCCTGGGAACAGTTCTGTTCTGCCTGGAGTTTGAAACATTCCCTAATTAAGTTGGGCCCCATCCGCCTACAGCTTCCATCTTTCCAGTGACTCCCTCCTGAAATTGGCCCTAGGTGCCAGCCCGTTAAGCATGTGCTCTTGTTCCTGTTTGCATGGTCAAGTGGAAGTTCTGCAAATGAAAGTCATCATTTAGTTGGAGTCCACAAGGCTATCCTCTGTAGGGGCTATTGTGTCGTTGTTCTGTGTATTGGAGAGAGGTTTATTTTCCTCTTTGCTTTTTAGTTAAACTACAGGTTTGGCACTGCTACCAGAGGGTTCACACCATACTGCGTCAGAAAGGAGGTGATGAGACACTGGGAGTCTCAGGTTTAAAGAATGTCCTGAGCCAAACTGAAGCCATACCTGAACATCCATGTTTGGCAGAAGAGTGTGTGAGGAGGTATGTGTCATGCTTCTGCAGAATTATTTGTTTTCATACCAGTGCACATTTTTAATGCTGTGCCTCTTCTTTCCTTCCTTCCTTCCTTCCTTCCTTCCTTCCTTCCTTCCTTCCTTCCTTCCTTCCTTCCTT
>NC_045447.1:93088050-93188150 GCF_002776525.5 Piliocolobus tephrosceles | reverse complement strand
CTTCCTTCCTTCCTTCCTTCCTTCCTTCCTTCCTTCCTTCCTTCCTTTCCTTCCTTCTTTCCTTCCTTCCCTCCCTCCCTCCGTCTTTCTCTCCCTTTCTCCCTTCCTTTCTCCCTCCCTCCCTCCCTTCCTTCTTTCCTTCCTCCCTCCCTCTCCCTCTTTCTCTCTTTTTCTCTTTCTTCCTCTTTCTCTTTCTTTTTTCTTTCTCTGTCTCTCTTCTTTTTCTTCCTTCCTTTCTCGCTCTCTTTTTTCGAATGCATTTTAAAAGGAACTCTATGTAGTACTTTCAGATAAATAAAAACAGCTGGTCTTTTTGGAAAACAGTGAGAAAAAAATGTACAACTCTCCTCTGGTCCTCTCCTGGGCCTCACGGGGCACCTCCATGAAGCCCTGGGTCTCACTACTGAGAGCATGGTCACTAGGCCACCTAGATCACTCTGGAGCTGGTTAGACGTGCAGAATCATGGTCCCTACCTCTGCCCTCTAGCATCGTCGTTTGTGGTTTAATAATGTCCCCAAGTGATTCCCATTCTCATTAAGGTTTAAGAAACAACAGCCTAAGACTTCGCAAAGCACTTGTAGAAAACTCTCATCTTGGGCTTATCTCAATGGTCTAATAAAAGAGAATCCTGATCACTGGATGCAAATGTTGTTTATTTGATTTCTCCAAAACAAGTTCCAAAATGTGATATTTGCATGAGCCTATACTATAAATAGAAGTTAATTCAACTTTATTTTCTTTGGTATACTTTGAGATAACTGGAAATAATATTGTATCTAAACTTGGGAGTTGGTGCCAATGACTGGGAAATGAGAGCAGTTCTTCATGGTTCTTTCAGAGCAGGATCTGTCTTTAACAGGCCCTGGGCCCTCTGGGGTGGACATGACTACACTTCCTGGAAGCACCCTCAACTGATGGGATTGCATGTATTTTGGCTGGTCTTTGGTTCCAGAATAACTTTCAGCAAACAGAGTCATTATACCTGACTTACTCATGATTATATATATTAAATGTCAGGGTGAAAATTCTACCAATATGTGAGGTCACTGAAAGATCATTCAGCCTCACATTGTCTTAGGGTGTCTGTCTATAATAAGGTGAGCAACCTATCTCTGTTTGCCCTGGACTTTCTTGGTTTTAGCACTGAAATACCCTCACCTCAAGAAGCCCCCCAGTCCTTGGAAAACTAGGACAGTTGGTCAGCCTAGCTTATAAACAAGAACAGAAATGTTTAACTATCCTAAACTCTGGGCACTATGGTGATAGAAATGGTGATGCAGGCTCCAAGTTGTGTTATTTTCTTCAATGCCCAAGTATATGAATTTTTAAAAGTAGCTTAATGATATTGTTTCAACATTTATTTCTTAGATAGCAGTTGCAAATTATTCTAAGACATGAAACAGGTGTTTCTGCATGGTCCACCAGATAGAATGAAGAAAAATGTCCTCCCAGATAACCCTACAGATGACGCACCCAACGGTTTGTGTTTTCAAATGAAAAATACGCTCAATCAAAAGTCGACAGGATTCCATCTGGACTGTCTGTAATATCCAGAGTTGAAATGGAAGCCTCTATGTTGTTTCTAGGTTCAGGCAAAAACCTCACAATGTTTCATGAAGCAATTAAAACAGGTGTGTGTCATCCACACCTGATGCCTCTGCAAACAGTCAGCACCCCATACTCATGGTCCGGAAAATTACTTTTAGTGTGGGTCTGTGCAAGAGCAAACAAATGCTTTGGCAAGGCATGCTTTTGTGGCCACCAGCATCTTAATATGGGATTCAGGATTGCCTTTATGGAGCAATCACTTTGTGTATGGTCAAGGACAAATTCTCCACCCAAAGATCCTCTAATTTAGTGCTTTCAGATCTGATTCTCGTCTTCTCATAGCTTTAATGTAGTCCTGAGTTCTAGTAACATAGTCATGTTTCAGCATTCTTGCCTTATACAGACAAGGGGGATGGCCAGAATGTGATAGGCCAGGCTTTAAAAAAAATCAAAAAGATTTTAAAAAATGAAATGTCATTCACAATTTCAACTCTAAAAATCCCATTAATGGAAGCTTAAGATCTTTTAGATCAGTGGATATCAAACCTGGTCAGTACACCAAAAATACCTGGAAAGCCTTAAAAAAAAATCGATGCTGTATCATAAGCCACAGATTCTGACTTAATTAATGTGGAGTGAGACGTCAGCATGAAGTTTTTAAAAGCTTACTAATTGTAAAAGATTCTAATGTGCTCTAGGCACTTATATAATAAACTTTAGTCTTTTTTATTCTCTAACCAATTTGCTCTTATTTATTTTTTCTTCTTTCCTTTGTTCATTCATTTCTGCTTATTACCTTTCTCCAAATTAATTGATTCATTGATCCATTCTTTCATTTATTCCTCTTGCTTATTTCAGGCATTGTACAATAAAACTTACAATAAGAGGGAAGGAAACTCCGGGACAAAAAACAAAAAACAAAAAGCCAAACAGCTGGGTTTTCCTATTTTTTAAAAAAACTATTAGATTCAAGGATATAATTCCAAGAAAAATCATAATCATAAATTTTCCCTGAGCTTAAATGTAAATTCTGACAATAGATTTCACTTCTTTTTCTACCTCAGATATACCTATGGGATATGTAATTTTTCAAAAGTGTAAGTAATTTCTAAGTAATTTAATAACCAACAAATTGGGATCAACTTTGGCTTCTGAATATAAACTTGTGCTAAGTTTTTACTCATATTTATTAAATGTCAGTTCAATTACTAACACTTAGAGATGTCATCAAACACAGGGCATTTCATGCTTTTTGTAATCATAGATGATACTGAATGCTGTGGGAGAACATTTATTCCTCATTAACAATTCTGCCATTTTGAAATTGCTGAATATTCTTAAATCTAAAATATTGAACTTAGAGATCTGTGCGTGGTTTTCTACAGTTATAATGGGAGGAACGCTAGACTGGGGAGTCCAGTGAGTCCTACCCAAGTCACCTTCTTCTAAAGTAAATCTAATAAAGCTATTATCCTTATTTGATGGTGCTCAAATTTTAGTGTGTTTCCACTTTACTTGGAGGGCTTAGGCAGACTGGGCCCTGCCTAGAGTTTCTCATTCCATAGGTTAGTGCAGGAGGCTGAAGAATATCGGGACCACACTTTGAGAACCACTGCCCTACATTTGCACCTCTGTAGGCCTCTTGTTTTCTTGTGCCTTTTTCCTTAAGGTGGGGTCTATGGCCCAGCAGCACTGATGCCACCTGGGAGCTTAGAGAGTCAGAATCTAGGGTCCACCCCAGACCTGCCAAGTCACAATCTGCATTTTAACAAGAACCCTGTGTGATTTCTACACTCATTAAGGTTTGAGGGACACTGGACCAAGTCCAAATCCTTAATACAATGAACAGAGCTCTTCAATACCTGACACTAACCCTCCTCTCTCAAACCATCTTCTGCCAGTTTCCTTTCATCTCTGACATGCAATCCCATTGTTCCCTGATCTTTCTATGCTCTTGTGGCTCTAAGGTTTTAAAAATGCCTTTCTTTCTGCCTGCACTGACTTTCCCCCTACTTTGATTGATAAAGTTAATTCATCCTTCAAGATATAGCTCAGGTTTCCTCTTCCATAGGACTGCTCATTGGGCATAGGGTATGTGCTCAACAAATGTTTTTGAATGAATGAGTCAATGATTGCGACACTTTGTTTAAATCACTTAACTTTTTTTTAAGTTTCTGTTTACTCATCTGTAAAATGAGGGCAGCGAATTACAGAATCTTCAGCTGCCCCTCTCCATTAAATGTACTGCTTTTTATACAATTGCAGATTATTTAAAAATTCCTACAAATATTCATTGAGTACATACTGGGTTCTGGACATGTGGCTATAGACAGGATGATGGTCGTGGACTCTACCATGTGGCCTTTATAACCTGGTGGGAAACACAGATTATAGACACCTCTTTAAACAAAACCAACTTATTTTTCAGTTGGTTAAGTGTTTATCAAAGGATATAAAAGGTGTTATGGCTCATATAAGAGGGAAAGTTACCAGTTGAAAAATTCAAGCTCTTTTTGCATTATTTGCACTAATGCTTTATTAATCCGAAACAAAGAAGACAGCTCATTAACTTTGTGTATATGGCTCCTATAATATATCATGGTAGTTCCAGGAAAACTATAAGCTAAAAAGGTCAGCTAAATTTATAGGTTTTAAACACAAGTTAGCCAGTTTAGAATCTTCTCTGTGATTCTTATCCCTAACATGTCTTTCTAAGTGAAAGATCTTTGAATGCAGCAAGCAATCTAGAAACTATACTAAATACATGTGGTAATTACAAAGTTTTCCTACACAATTCCCGGTGATGGAGATATGGCCTGCCTCTAAGTAGTGTGGCTTAGTGGAGCGGACAGTGAATCAGGCAGTAGGAATGCAGAGTTCTATCCTGAGTCTACCAGGGAAAACTACGAGGCCAGGGCCTTGGTTTTCTCAATTGTAAAATAATGAAGTTGCACTGATGCCTTGTAAACTAAAATATCTTCCCAGGGACTTAAAAAGCTGCCAGCCCTTGTGTCAGACAGTGATGATTTTCAGAGAAAACAATTGGATATTTCCTTGGTGGTACAACTATTCATTCCTGAATCACTTGAGTAAATTAAATTGTCTTTTCCCATTCGCCCACAACTGTCCCTTTCAGCTGATGGGATTGGAAGGGTCTGAATGTATAAGCCGGGGGATGAGCCTTGGCAGCAGCAACATTGGCACAGACCTTGGTGATACAGAGCAGGAAGAATCCCTCCTTCCTTCGATATGTTCTTCATTTTCAGTACAAGCTCAGCTAAGCTGCCATTCAGCAGTTGCAGGAAGAGATATATCATCTGAAGAAGCAGAGCCAAATATTTGATTTGGATGATTATGCTGCAGGTGTCTCATCAGAACTGCAGTGCCTGGACTACTAATTATTTTTTTCTCAACCTAGTGCCTCTTGCAGGGAACACAGAGCATGGCAGGAAACATGAGGGATGGCTCTAATAAATGAGGCCTTGGACAGCTGATGCCAGGGGCTGGTTGGAGAAGCAGAAACTGCCAAGACAATGCAATCGCTGGGCAGAGGGGAGGATGAGTCCTATCAGTTAGGCTTGGAGAAGCGATGATAGGGTCTATCTATGGCTCAAAGGAAAACAACTATCATTTATAAAGGTGAGCCAGAAATGACTGCTCATGCCCACAGGGCCCCTTCAGGCAGATGCTTGTGTATCATTCAGAGTACTTCTGTTTTCACATACGTTTTAGTAACTGGTGGCAGGAAAGAGTTAATGCGGCTTGCCAAGCTGCCTGGCTCTTCTGCAGTAATAATGCAGTTTCATGTCTTTAGTCATTTTGCAGCATGTAAAGGGCATTTATGTTCACCTTTTTGTCTCAGCCTCCCAACCAAGATGGAGATATTTAGTTGTCTTGATTTTGACAAAGGAAAATTATACAAGCTTAGTGAGGATAAGCGATTCATACAAGGTCACAGGGCGAGGGAATGTTAAGACCTCATTCAAGTCCTTCAGATCTCAAGACTAGGACTCTTCCCAATCTGCCATCTTGCTTCACTCAAGCTGTGAGAGAGTCTCCTCAGCTCATCTGCTTAGCATGCGGTGCAAACAAGATTACAATGAGGAAGTTCATTCCTATGATGGCCTGTTTGGCTTCCCGCTTCTAGGTCCATAGATCACATTAGTCACTCTAGAGCTCTGTCTTTATGAAATAGCTATGGATGGGTAGAAACCTGTGGCTGCTTCTAGAACAAATGGTTAAAAAACAATCTATACATTGAAGATGTCCAATTTTATATCTCTAACCCAGGTTCCTTTTTTGAGATTCAAATACATATACTTAGCTACCTACTGGACTTGTCTCCTACATAATTAAACAGTGCAAAGCTGCAAGCATCTTTTCCCCCAGGGTCCCAAACTTGTCCGTCTCCTTCTCTTTATGTGAATAGCACTGCCATTCATCAGTTTTCTTAAGATGAAAACCTGGCATTCTCCTTATTATTTCCTTTCCCTCAGTTTACCTTTTGTATCTTAACAGATATACCACCTTCCAAGTTGTGTGACCAGTATAGTCCCAAAGGGCCCTGTGCTCAGAAGGACCTTGTTCTTGGTGTTTCATGCACGTTACTTGCTGTCCTGAAATTCTTAATACTTCTTTCTTTGAATGTCTGTTTTGTAAGTGAAGTCCAATAGGAAAATAAAGCACTTACTGAGGCTTGGATCCTCAGCACATGGAGGGTCATGCCTTTCCCTGCTGTCCTTCCTCCCAAAGATGGATTCTCAGCTGCCAAGTGTCCTGCATTTGCCCAGTGACTGTGGCTCCCTTGACTTCGGGTGGGGATGTGGTAGTGAGTGTATACACACCCATCTGCTGAGTGATGGAACTGGGCCCGGAGTGCTTTGAGCATATTACTGTGCTCAAGGGAGCACAACATAAAACAGCAGATAAAATATGCTGTGATGGATTGAGAGAGATTCTACAAAAAAGGAAAATGCTTTCCAACAAGAGGCCCTGCATTTTTTTTTTTTTGCACTGGGCCCTGCAAATTAGGAAGCTTGCCTTGCCAACCAATTATAAAATCTTAATTATTTTGCCTCCCCAACTCCCCATAACTAAAACAAAAAACAAAAACTTTCCTAAATATGGCAATTTCCCTCCATTTTTGTTAACATTTTTCTAGCTCAGAAATGATTTCCTTTCACCAAGATGATTCCAACAGCCTCCACTGGTCTTCTGGTCTTCAGTTTTGGACCCTCCTCCAGCATTCTCTTTTGTATGATGTGGCCACAGCCATCTTCCTAAATAGCAGCTCTTATTCTATCATCACTGTAAAATGGCCCCAATCCCCATCCCAAATAGCCTCTATTGATCTTAGGATAAATGTCAAACTCCCTAAGAAGTTTAACAAGGTCATTTATAAGTGTTTTTTAGTACCTGTTCATGGCCAATTTTATGTGTCAAATTGACCAGGTCATGGTACTCAGATATTTGGACAAACATGTATCTAGATATTGCTGTGAAGGCTTTTGAAAAGATGAGATTAATATAAACCAGTAGACTGGACTAGAACCAACTGCCCCCTCTAAAGTGGGCAAGTCATAAAGTGGAGTTCTTAAGAGAAAAAACAAGTCCTCTGAGGAAGGTAGAATTGAGCCTTTGGACTCAAGTTGCAATATCAACTCTTTCCTGGGTGTCTAGTCTGCTGGCCAGACCCACTGCATTTAGACTTGCCAGCCCTTACAATCACATAAGCCAGTTTCTTAAAGCCCTCATTCACTTCTCTCTAGGAATACATGTAATATTGATTGTCTTTCTCTCTAAAACCCTGGCTAACACACTACCTCTCTTCCTCTGTCTCACTACTCCCATCCTTTAACCACTTCTAACTGTCTTAAATTCTTTGAAAGTACCAGGTCTCTCTCACTCAGCACATTTGCCATGTTGTTTTTTAGAATGGAATACATTTCTCCATTATTCTCCTGCTTATTGATACTTAACTCCAAATCTAGGCTACAGGATTCTCCCAATCACTATACATTACCTTCTCCTGAAACATTATATTGTATTTGACCATTTTCTTGAGTATCTCCTCCACTGGACTCTATGCTATATAAGGATAGGGACCATGTCTGTTTTTTTTTAGACTTTAATCCTCAACACAATACAGTAAGTGCCTGGCTCCCAGAGGAAGCTCTGGTATGAATAAACAAATTGAATAAATGAACTGGTTAAAAGGGGCATAACTTTGTATTGTTAGAAAAAAATGACAAGTTGACACAACTTGTGGCATTAATATGGCCTGGGACTCCACAATCTTGTAGGCTCTTCTAACTAGGTTTTGTTTTGAGGAGATATTGGCAGGCTGATAATGCCGGTTTAAATTCCAACCCGATAAAAAAAAAATGGATCCTACACTAATTGCCTTATCTCTTTTAAGGCCTGAAGGTAGACATGAGGCAACATGAAAGGATTAGGCTGTATTTGATGGTCTGTGAGGGATATTATTAATCAAATCTCCAGTATTTTCTTTATACCTGTAGTATTCCATTATGGATCAAAGAGACTTCACAAAACACAAACAAATGACCGTATTTTCTGGGAAGATAAAGAAGTCTATAAACATGAGGAAAAGAAAAATCTGAAGCACTAGGTTTAGTGCCTGCAATACATTGTGACAAGTCTGAGACTTAATCAGCTATTCTCCTATAATAAAAGAAACATCAATGCTGATAAGGACCATAGCAATCGCCAATATGCTAATGATGATTATTTTAGGTTAGTGCACAACCACTCAGGGAAGATGAACTATAGGATGTTGCTACAAATTCTTCTTGATCCAAAGAGAAGGGGCTGTTTCCCAGGAGTTGTCCTGGAGCCATTTTCTTAGAAATTCCTGACACATGGGAACAGGTTATTGCTGAGCTTCAATAGTATCTTTAGAAATAAAGCTTCCCTCTGAAATATAATTTCCAGCCTCAGGAGATGGGTTCTGGGCCTCCCAGAGTTTGTCCCTGATCTTGCCTCCTGGTTGTGGTGTAGCTGGAATGACATGGCCAGTGGCTTGTGGGATGCAAAGTTACCTGGCATTCAGTTTCTGTACCTTTCCTCCTCCTCATATGCTGCTGTTCTGTGAACTGCTCAACTCTTGCTCTGTAATAAGTAGGTTTGCTACTTCTGCTGATGAAGCTGCAAAGGCGATCACCCCCTCTCTGAGACCTAAACCAACCTCCCCACCCATACTTCACCCCACAGGCTGCCTGGCAGAGGCAGGGGACAGGATGCACCGTGTAATAAATTCTATCCACTGCTGAGCTGAGGGATAACAGATGGATAGGTTTCCTCGTGCAATTTCCACTTCACTTGGTTTGGGTATAAAATAGCAGAAGGGTGGTTTGTTCTTGTGCAATTTTCAAACAGATGAAACCAGAGGGAGGGTTTGTTAGGTTGGGAGGAAAGCGAAGGACTTGACTGTCCTTTAGAGAGAGCCAAATGAACAGGATGCCCTGAAAACCCTGTGAAAGATTCAGGCTTGTTTTTTTCTGCTAGCGAGCAGTCAGTTCTTCCATCCAAAGCCGCCTGCTCATCCCTACCAGGCATGGCAAAGGAAACGATCACGGGGAGGCCAGCCAGTCTGTTGTTCATGTTGTTATAGTGTTATGGTGATTGCAGTACAAATTCTCCGGGTGGAAAAAAAGGTATAATGACAGATTGTGTGATTATACCCATACTTATAATTAAGCTGTTACAATACAGACAAGCGCCTGCTCTCTAATGTCACCAACAGAAACCTCTTTGCTTGGAAAGGAAAGTGACTCACTGGCAATTAGAAGGAGTTCCCTACAGGACTTCATTTTCAAACCTTGTGAACACTCCAGTAGGAAGATGTGTGGCTCACTTGAATTACAGGGAAAAGCACAGACATCCAGGAGCAGCCACCTGGTCTCCAGGTACAGGATGTGGTATTGGTTAGAGGAGGAATTATTACCATCGCAAATACCCTCTTTACAATGCACAAAGGGCTTGGTTCCCACAAAGCAGTTTATCATAGTGTTTATATACAACTCTGTGGTGCCAGTTGAATCTGTGATTTCCATTTTAGGACTGGAAAAGGAGAGAGAAAAAGGCAGGGAGAGAGACAGAGAGACAGTGCACCCAGGAGGCAACAGGGCAAGTTGGTGTCCAGCTGGGACTCCTGGCCACCTGCCAACATAGTCACTTCCACTAGCTGTCATTTGTCTGGTGGTAAAGTAGGTGGTGCCTGCCTGACAATCCCTCAAAACCCCAGAAGGGGATGTTTGGGTCTTCCTACTAACTTTGAACCTTTTTAACTTTAAGTGAAATAAGGGGAATCAGAGGAACTCCCCACTCTAAGGGGAATGAAAGGAACTCATGTTTTTTACACTTTTTGTTTTGTTTTGTTTTTTGCCCATTGCTATTTGATTATTAGGTTTCACTCCCTTTTCTCTGGCAGCTATGTGTCCTAACTGACATTGCTACAAAGGAATCCACCACGCCTACCTGCAAATATGTGTTATGGGCTTCTATTCAAGTAACCCATGATGCAATTGATGTAAACATTCTTCAGTGATGAATACGTTCCTCTGTGTAGCAGGCAGCTCTTGTGATTTACACACAGAGCTCGTGGTGTGGTGTGAATTTGGAGTTTTTCTTGGAGAGGACTTTTATATGAGGAATAAATAATGATGAGAAAATTATTTGGGGCTCATTGCTGGGTTTCTTGAATGTTGTGTGATCTCTCTGCATACTGTTTCCTTATCTGCAAGACGAGGTAATACATACCTACCTCCAAAGAGGCATCTTGAAGACTAATTAGTTAATGATGCTTGTAAAGTGTCTTAAAGGTGCAAATCACAACACAAGTGGCAAGAATTAATACAATCTGTATTCACATAAAATTCATTTTTATGTGTCTATGTTTGAGGAACTCACCTGGAATTATTTCCATAAACACATAGAATATATGGTTAATAACAAGAATTTCTGATTTTTAAAAAAAGACCATTTGGTTGATTGATGATTGAAAGAAATGACCTACATCATGTCAGGTCTTTGCTTGTGTCACACCCCTGTGCTTTGGTATTTAGCCAGTAGCTTTGCAGTCATGGGCATGCTGCATAGCTTCTGTGCATCTTTGCCTAAATGATGGGCAATATTGCCTTGTCATCCTCCCCATGAAATGTTGGGGGGGAAATGGTGGAAGTAAATTATTCTATGGAGGAGAGAGTTGATGGGGAAAATATTAAAGTGAGAAGGAACTGCATTCGTCCGTTCTTACACTGCTATAAAGACAACCGAGCACTGGGTAATTTATAAAGAAAGGAGTCTTAATTGGCTCATGTGTCTGTGAGCTGTACAGGAGGCATGACTGGGAGGCCTCAAGAAACTTACAATCATGGCTGAAGGGTGAAGGGGAATCAAGCACATCTTCACATGGCTGCAGGAGAGAGAGAGTGAAGTGGGAGGTGCTATACACTTTCAAACAACCAGATCTTGTGAGAGCTCCATCATGAGACAGCATTTGGGGGATGGTGCTAAACCATTAGAAATCACCCCCATGATCCAATCACCTCCTACCAGATCCCTCCTCCAATACTGGTAATAACAAATTGGCATGAGATTTAGGTGGAGACACAGAGCCAAATCGTATCAGGAACAATCAGGGTCTTCAGGGTAACAGTTTCCCTAACCTCCTGGAGAGGACATTTAAAATTTTTTCTGGGAGGCCAAGGCAGGCAGATCATGAGGTCAGGAGTTCGAAATCTGCCTGGCCAACACAGTGAAACCCCATCTCTACTAAAAATACAAAAAATTAGCCAGGCATGGCAGCATGTGCCTATAGTCCCAGCTACTCGGGAGGCTGAGGTAGGAGAATCACTTGAAGCCAGGAGGCAGAGGCTGCAGTGAGCCGAGATTGTGCCACTGCACTCCAGCCTGGATGACAGAATGAGACTCTGTTTCAAAAAATAAAAATAAAAATAAATAAAGTATTTTTACCCAGTATTCTCTCCTTATTCTTATGGTATTAGTACCTCCTTTTGGGAAACCTCCTCTCCCACCCTTAGTCTTGTTTGTAATGCCTAAATCAGTCAATATCTTCTGTCTCCTTGGCCAAAGGGACTTCCAGGTAATTTAAGTGGCTCCACTCAGAAGAAACTCCAGGTTGAAACTATTAGTAACAGAAAATCATGTAAGGTGGAAGACATAGGTGAGAATTGTGCCATCAGAAGAGGAAGAATTACATAAGAGTGAGGCCAACTTGTAATGAAGGATGTAACAAAAGCACTGAGTCCTGATATAAACTCATTTGAGCACTGTATTCAGTCATGTCTGGATTTTCAATTGCATAAATCAATACTTTCTCTTCTTAGAAACAAAATTTAAACTAGTATTCACTTTAGATTTTGGTTGTTGGCAACTGAATGAGTCTTAACTATTATAATTTTTCAACAAACTTTTACTTGGAAGTTTACTTCCAAATTAAAAGTGGCTGAAGCTGTTTGATCCATTGAGCTGACTCTCCCCACTGCCTCTCTTCCCTGTGAAATCCTGATCCCAGGAATCATCCATTTAGGGAGCAAGTCCTTACTGCTCCCTCACTATGTGCAAGTGGCTGGGAGAGAATATGTGGTCCCCATTTTCAAAATGCTATAGTCTTATTTGGAGTTTGTGACATGCATTTCAGGCATAATAATGTGTTTTAGGAGGGATCTTGATAATTTAGGATTTTCAGAAGTGAGAATGATTACCAATATTTCCAGGGAAAGATATGGAAAGCAATTAAATCTGAACATAGACGTATTACACCTTGACAGAATAGTAGAGCCCCAGATCAACTAAGAACCTCTCAGCTCGGAGGTGCAGTATGGGTAAGGGAGGGATAGGAGACTGTCGGACAGGGAATAGTAGGGCAGTGGATAGAACATAAGTTTTCTGAAAGCTGACAGGGGGAAATGTAGTTGGAAAAATTAACGTAGTTGTGATTGTGAAGGGCCTTTGTTTTCAGGCCTGGGAGTTAGATTTCATCCCTGAAAGACAGTGTGGATCTATGTAATCTTATTATCAGGAAAAAAAGATGGTTATAGCTGTGAATGGTTCGAAAGGGAAGAGAGATGATAGGGACTAAGCTCTCTTTGGAGACTATTGTAATGGTCTAGGCAGGAGATAACAAGAGTTCCAACTGCTTAGCAAGAATGATTGATAGAGATTAAAGAAGGTACTGGGATGAATGGAAAAGACATCGTGAGAGTAGAGAGCACCATTTTTAGCAGCTGATTGGATTTGGGGAAAAGGGAAGTTCCTGGATTTTAATCTAGATGATGGGAAGATATCATGCCATGAACAGAATTAGGAAATACAGGAAGAGGAGCAGTCTACGGGTAAGGTAGCTTTGTCTCTTTAATTCTTTCGGAATTCCCTTCCCTGTATGATTCGGGTTAGTGTTGGCTGCAGGACACATGTTGTGTGAGCTCTGGAAGTGGAAGTGAGGCAGGACCACATATTTGATGTTCTGAAGCTTGGTGCAGGGGGCCAAGACTGTGGCAGCTCATGTGCATCATCAGTGATCTGCCAACTCACCTTGTTGGCATGGGGTCTTACCTGAGCACACGCCTCCCTCTTCTCCTGTCAAGTCTCCTCCTGCAGCTTCTTCAAGTGCTGGGTCAAGTACAAAGCAGCTCTGTGAAGAAGGGTAGCAACTTCTGTTGGAAATAACCCCCAGTAGCCATTGGAGGCTGTGAGAGACAGATGTGGCAGATGTGGGTTCTAGTTCATCCTCACAGCAACCCTTTTCCTTAACTGCACCCAGCTTTCTCTTCTAGCTGCCCACCTGGCTGACCCCTAGTGACTTCAGAACAACACAGGTGCAGAAACAACAATGTTGCAGAGACTCCCACTACCTCCTGTGACTGTGGAAGGTCTCATCCCTGTGTTACACCCTTTATTCCACATACACTCATGATGGTCCTGCTTCTCTGATTGAACTCTGATTCCATGGGGTCAGGACATATGAATTCATTCTCTTCTACATCATTGGAACTTGAGATGTTGGTGGTACATTCGGGTGGAAATGTGTATCACAGGCAGTTGGAATGATGGATATGGCTTTTGAGAAGGTGGTCAAGACTAGAGAGAGAAACCAGATAGCCTTCTACACAGAGATGATAATCAAAACTGAAATCATGGATGAAGCCACAGAGGCAGAGTATAGAGGGAGAAGAGGATGAGGCCAAGGACGGGAGGCTGGACAGTGCCAATGCTATCTGGCATAAGGCTGAAAAAGAGACACAGAAGTTAACTCTGGATGAAGTTAACAGAGAGGCAAAAGAGGACCTAGGAGAGCATATTTATAAAGCCCAGATGAAAAGAGACTCTGGAGGAAGTGACTGTGCAAAATTATAGCATGAGAAACAGGCACATTTTTTTTCTATTCTTGAACTTAGTATTATAGAGTAAACGTTGGGTATCAATTAGTTCAGCTGTCTCATTTTGCAGGTGAAAGAACAGAGACTCATGAGCGCTTTCTTGAGTTTGGTTCAGAGCAAGTTTGAGGCAGAAATAAAATCCAGTTCTGCCTTGTGTGGGAACTAGCTTGCTGCTACACTATTCTTGTTTATGATGCTGCTAGAATCAATGAGACAATATTGAAAAATATTAAGTCCCCGGAAGGAAAGATTTAATGATGATGCTGACATAAATTTCAATATTACCTTGTCTCTGAGGTGCACAAAGCATTTTGCATAGATGATTCTTTCTCAAAAGAGTCATTCACCACGAGAAGGTGGCAAAGATTTTTATTATTCTTCTATTACAAACAGAGAAACTGAGTCATGCTGAGGTTCCTTGCTTTTGTGCAATAACTACAATGCCTTTTGAAGACAGATGTGCCTTAAATGCTGTTGACAATGAGCTTATATGCATATCATGTAAGTTTCTATGTTTGACAGTTATTTTTGAAAGAACAACCTCCCCACTTCACCTCTTTACAATTATAGCAAGAACTGGTTGGCTTGTCAACCCTGTTTCCTTGCCTTATGCTTACAATTTATGGGCAATCTTCATATTTTGATATAAGGATCCACACTGGGAACCCAGTAGGTACACAAGAAACGTTCTCAACCCAAGTATTATCAGGGGTATTCCTTCACTTTTGTCATCTTCAGAAATGGTGAACAGTAGTGAACCCTACATGCTTTTCGTGACTAGCTTCAACAGACCCCCATGCAAATGCACTGGAATGTTGGCAGAGCAGGAACTGATCCAATTGAGCTTCAGTTCCTCGATAGTGATCTGAATATTTGCTTAAGATTGGCGACTCCATCCATGGTCATGCATCAGGGTGAAATGAACAAAGTATGAGAGTTGGAGACACAAAGGGGGAGCAGAGGGCTTCCTGGTACCAGTCTGGCAAGGAAAATTGACTGAGGGTTATCATGTGCCCAAGGGCCACATCTACATCTCCCAAGTGGCTTTTATATCAATCTCTCTATATAGGAGTATCTTAGTCAGTTCAGGCTGCTATAACAAAGCACCATAGGCTCAATGGCACATAAACAACAGAAATTAATTTCTCACAGTTCTGGAGGCTGGAAGGCTGAGATGAGGGTGTTAGCATAGCTGGGTTCTGGAGAGGGCTCTCTTCTGGATTACAGACTGTCAACTTCTTATTGTGTCCTTACATGGTGGAAAAACAACATGCACTCTCTGGGGTCCCTTTCACCAAGGCACTAATCCCATTCATGAGGGCTCCACCCTCATGACCTAATCACCCCCTTCAAAGGTCTCCCCTCCTAATACCAAGTCCTTAGGGGTAAGAATTTCAACACATGAATTTTTGGGAATACACAAACATTCAGTTCCTAACAAGAACTCTAAAAAGAAATCATATGTTTTAAATTCCTACTTTGTGCCAGGTACTTGGCCATACTGACCAGGTACCATGGACAAGATACTTAGGGCTTCCTTCCTAGTTTCTCTCTGTAGATCCATTATCTAATTCTCTAACTATGTAGCCAACTTACAAAAGACAGAAGGCAGTTCACAAAGACGCAAAAATTTAGTAAGAAACCCACACCGAGGATCAGTCAGGAGGTGGAGGCGTGGATACAAAGGCGTTACTGTCATAAGGAGGGCTCCCTCCCAGCCAGCACAAACTGGAAGCTTACGGACAAAGGCAGGCCACCCCTTCGCGGCTGTATCGATTTCCCTTCTGGCTCGCAGGCAGTTTACTGCTGTTACATGTCCAGGCAGCACAGCCCCAGGCCAAGAGGAACCGCTGTTCCTGCAGTGCGTTGCAGGGAGGGGGAGGCCAGTGATCACGCCTGCCTGGTGCTGTCCCTTCCTCTCTCTCCCATCCTTTGTGTCTGCAGTTCAGACTGCTTTTTGTCATTCTTGCCGGTGGAGTTTTCAAAAGCAAAAATCCTGCTTCCTTCAGCCACTCGGAGAGTATACAGTATATTTGATGTCTGAGACATCAAACAAATGCTTGTGCTCACAGAGCAGAAATAATCCCAGACAAAAGAAGACTACGGCCATGGGGAGAATGCGAAAGAGACAGGGTCGGGAAATTACCAGGCAAGTCGAAGAACAGGCTGTTTCACAAACGCAATACACCTGTGAGAAGTAGGAAAGTAGGAAGCCCGAGATGTGGGGAATCTGCTGGGACCACTCTGACCCCAGCCACCCCCAACAGTGCCCACGCCAGGGAATTCTCCCTTTACTCGGAGGCTGCACCTCCTTCTCCTTGCAAGCAGAGTCTGGAACAGTCTCACAAATGTTCCTAAACGTGGGCACAGACGTTCAGTTGTGAACACACGTATGTGCACCCCCGAGGAAGGAACTGATCCCAGTCTAGCATTCTCACAGAAAAGCTAGGCTGCTCGGCGTCCAGGAAAGCAGAACCCAGTTCTCGGTTCCTTTCTCTCCCGTGGCTGCAGGGCTCTCGGAAGGGGACTGGAGTGGGCAGGAATCCGTGGGATTTCCTCTTCAGCACCTGGCTCCTGGCCCCACTCCCATCCACTCTGCCTGTCTTTTTCCCTGCGTGGCAGCCTGATCCGTGAGGCCCTAAGAGTGAAGGGGTGAATTAATCGGAGGAGGAGGGAGGAAAGGCGAGGGCAGGGGAAAACACAAATCAAAGGGGTTTGTCTCCCAAAGGGCTGGTGGGACTGAGCCATGCTCACAATAGCGATTCAAGTTCACCTTGTGTGAAGGTAAAGAGGTGTTTTAATGGCTCTGTAGAAAGTGGGGAGGAGAGAGAAAGAGGGATAGAAAATCAAAAGAGAGAGAGAAAGAAAGAGAGAGAGAGAGGTGCAAATCCAAATGTCGATGTGTAGACATAGTGAGGAGAGCCTGCTGGCTGACAGGGTGATTTATTGGATTCTTCCAGTTAATCACTGCCGGCCTGTGGCCAAACGGATCTCCAGCAAAGCTGAAAGGCAGCCGAGGGAAACAGGCTTATAAGCATAAAGCCGCATAATGGTGTTCAATGAAGTGTGAGACTTTTAGTTCAGTCTCGCTGAGCCGGCCGCACCGCCGGAATGTCAAAGAGGGATTGTGGGTGGAAAAATTATGGATTTAAACTGCTAGCTGTAAATGAGGTCAATATGTCTGGTTCATAAACAGTCCGAGCCTATTCCAAGAATGCAGTGAGGGGGAAAATTAGCGTGAAGCCAACACTGTAGACAAACCTCATTGAGATATAATTGCAGCTATAAATACAAGCGAAGAGCTTACCGAGTGCAATAAAATACAGACACGCTTTTTTATTCCCCTTCTTCTTCCTTCTTTGAATCTATGCATTTGTTAAGGGTTGTGCATCCCTAATGCTCCCTTCATCTCTCCCTCCCTCTCCTAGTGACACCCAGTGTTGCAATTAATTGAGTGTTCTTGATCTCTCATTCCATTTTATTCAGGCGAGATTGGAAAAAATCAAAAGAGCACATCTAAAGCATTTTCTTCCCTTTTGCTTTTCTATTTGAATCAGGTTGAAATGTGTGAAAAAAAAACAAAAAACCAGCGCTTACTTTTTATGAGGGGGAAAAATCCAAGTATAAAGTCTTTTTAAACTAATACATCTGTTACATTATTTGAATCTCAATTTAATGAAGGGACATGAACGGCACTCACAGGATTCTATGGTTTGGATTTTTTGGAGGGCTACCTTGTCTTGGCTCATAAAACATTGACTCAATTGTAATATGTTTTTTTTTTCTTTTTCTTCTTTTTCTCCCGCCTTCCCCCCCCTTTTTTTTTAAACTCGAAAGACTCTCATTATTGTGTTTTGTACTCAAGCTCAAAGGATAGAGGACAGACATTAGTAAACTTGCTTTGCCCAGTTTAAAAGCCGATACAGTAATAAATTGAAGTCTAATAGCTCTGGTCAGGCTGCCTTTCCCCCTAAACCAATTGATTTAAATGGCAGTAATTTGGCCAGCGAGGCTAGTCCTGTTTAAATTAAACCCATTAATATAATAGCACAAGTCCTGAACGAAATCCATCTGCAGGAAAGGCTCCACCGGTCAGTAGTTTCATAACTGTCCGGGGATGTCCTAAAACGCCCACAATCGTGTGAACAGGAATTACAGATTACAGGCAAGACCCTGAAAGGCTCCTGATGAGAGAGAGAGAAAAAGAGAGAGTGAGAAGGATATGAAGACAATTGTGTGAGCACGCACACTGAAAGCAAGTGGGAAACCGACCTGAAGATTTCAAGGGAAATGACCTTGGTTATTAGTAACAGTGAAAGGTTAATGGTATTAATAACAACAAGCAGCGGTGCTGCAGGAAAAGCCCTCAGCATCTTCTTTTCCTTCCCCCGCCTCAGTAAGGAGACATTTTTCCTCTTTAACTGTTCTGCCTAGAACTCATGGCCCAAAAGGACAAAAATAATTTCTTCAAAGCGGGAATTTGATCTTTGCAGCTGAAGGTATATGTGTACCTGTATTTCAGCGCCGGCTCTCGAGACAGTGTCTTTGCTGTGTCTATGCTTGGTTCAGAGTGCATGTCCTTTGCTAGTTTACATTAAGGTGACCAAGCAAGTGAGATTTGGATTTGAGAATCAGGAATGCAGCTGCCGATTTTATCACTAAGTCTCAGTCAGTGTTTAAACCTGAGCAAATTGTCTGCCATCTGTTCCAAGGGAAGAGATGCTTCCTAAACAGACCAGAAAGAGCTTGAACTAAGGAACTGTGGAATTGTAGGGACTTCAGCATTTATGTGGATTTGAAGGGTGACAGTAAAATAATGCCACACATGTTCACAGGTGGCTGATGGAAGGAGCTTAATTACTTTAAGGCCACTCTCTGAATCCGGCTCTTACAAAGCCAGTAGGAGGCGGCACGGGTCTAAGAGTGAGATTAGGGTTAGGGAGCCAGGCTTCTGGGTTCCAGCCCATTTCTGTCATTTGTCAGCTGTGCAGTCATGGAGAAGCACCTTCATTTGAGTTTGCTTCCTCATTAAAAGAAAAAAAAAAAAAAAAAAGGAAGAATACTTGTTCTGCATTCTTCACATATTGTTGTTGGAATTAACTGAAAAGGTGCATGAGAAAGTCCTTGGCAATCTATAAAGCATTAAATATATTTAAGATAGTAGTAGTAGTCACTGTACCATTATTATTAGGCTTACTAACAAGGCAATAGCTAATAACTATTATATAAGTTATTATATAACTTTATTTTATATGTGTATATAGATAAAATTATAACAGAAAATTATATAGATTTATCCACTGTTTATCAGGTGCTTACCATGTTTGGGATATTATGATAGGTTCGTGCACATGAAATCCTCTTTTATTTACTTTTATAGAACCCTGAGAGGTAAATATTATTATTATCCTCTATTTTATAGGTAAGGAAATATAAGCTTTCTTTTGTATTCAGTTTTAATATTCTTTGAGGATACATAATGATTTCCTTCCTCGGAATTGCTACCATATTTCTTTACCCAATTATTTGCACTTTAGATCAGATGATCTAAGCAGTGAATGCACATTAAAATCACAAATACATTTTTTTTGTTTGTTTTTAATACTGATGTTTAGGGCCTACCCCACAGTTTCTAAATTTGGTAGTTCTATATTACACTCAGGATGAGAAATACTAGATTAGTCTATCTGGAGAGGAAGAATTTGAACGAGTATCCCACTACTCTTTACAAACATTGTGTCTTATTCTGCATGATTAAAACACACACACACACACATACATACATACACTGAGTTTACAAACAAGGAAACTTCAAGATTTTTTTGTGACTGCTTCCATAATTTTCTCCTGAAATAGTGAAACAACAGCATAACCATAAACCTTCCTTCCTTTCTAGTGAGAAGATAATATTGGTTATCCTTTTAAGCTTGATAAGATGAGGCTGTCTTTACAAAGCATAATAACCCACTATCTGAGTGACAGTCCCTTTTGCAACTACCACACTCCGGTGATGCTGCACAGCTGGTGATGGGGTTGATGCACTCAACAGGTGAGAGGTCAGGAGTGAGAGCATGGGGCTCATCCATTTCCACATCAAGGTGCTATTTAGGGAAATTCATTTGCTGCCTCTTCTTTAATGGAGTTTTGAGCCATATCATACCCAAGTGGGTTGATCTCAACACAATATACACAGGTAATTAAATACATGAAGTAGGAGGTTAATACATTGTTTTCTATGTACATGATAGTTGCTGAGTCCTACTGTAATCTGTATATAACCAAGTATAGCTAATAACAACTATCTCATGGACTGAACAACAAAACTGGACCTGAGAAAAGGAAAATAAGAATGAGAGAGTTTAGAATTTTTTTAAAAAATTTAACTTTTTTCTTATATATAACAGATGTACATATTTTGGGGGTGCATGTGATAATTTAATATAATCATATAATTTGTAAAGATCAAATCAGTATAACTGAGATATCCATCGCCTTAAATATTTGTCTTTTCCTTACTCTAAAATCATGCAAATTATTCTCTTCTAGCTATTGTGAAATATGCAATAGATTCCTGTAAACCATTGTCACCCCAACTGATGTAACACTTGGTCTTATTTCTTCTATCAAACTTTATATTTGTACCCATTAATCAGCCTCTCTTTATCTCTCCCTCTCCTCTCCTTTTCCCAGCCTCTGGTAACGACTCATCTACTCTTTACCTTCCTGAGATCCACTTCGTTAGCTCCCATGTATGAGGAGAACATATAATATTTATCTTCCTGTTCTTGGCTTATTTCACTTAACATAATGACCTCCAGAATCTTTTCGAGGTTTGAAGTAAATTTTAGGATATAAGAAATGATTTTAGACTTGCAAGAGAAAAATGGACTGCCAGGAGCCATGCAATTAATTAAGGCTCAGTTTCATTTGTAGCCCAGCACCACCTATCTCTTCATGTCTTCAGAGATGAAGCCTTGAAAGCTCATTTCCTTCTCTCTGACTGTGACTTTCTCCCATCCAAACTTATGGGGGCCAGGAAAAAGAGACTGTTCTCAAGAAACATTGTACCACTAAGTTGTCACTTTCTTTGAGTCTCCAATTGGTGAACTGGTATTTCACTAGTATTCCTGAGTGATATGGTTAGTCTGTATTCCCACCCAAATCTCATCTTGAATTTCCATATGTTGTGGGAGGGACCTAGTGAGAGGTAATTGAATCATTGGGGCAGATATTGCCCTTGCTGTTCTCATGACAGTAAATAAATCTCATGAGATCTGATGGTTCTACAAGTGGGAGTTTCCCTGAACAAGCCCTTTCTTTGCCTGCTGCCATCCATGTAAGACGTCACTTGCCTTCCACCATGATTGTGAGGCCTCCCCAGCCATGTGAAACTGTAAGTCCATTAAACCCTTTTTCCTGTATAAATTACCCAGTCTTGGGTATGTCTTTATCAGCATGGTGAAAATGGGCTAATACTCTGAGAGCAAAGAGAGGAATGCAATCTCCAGAAGCTTAAGAATGTAACTACATTGCTTGTTGAACTGCCCAGAATCAATGTATGGCCAGATGAGACAAAGGAGAATGAGAGCAAAAATAAATAAATAACAAAAATACCACAAGACACAGACACCCCCCCCCCCAAGAAAACCCTTATTATTATTATTCTGCCGCCTTATCTCTGTTCCTAAATGTATGGCACAGGCACTCCATGCACTGTGTTTCCAGTATGTGCGTGTGAATCTCAGAGTCTCAGAACATTTGAATGAGAAGGGATCTGGTCTAGGTCCTTCATTTCTCATGTATGGAGAGTGCAGCTGGTAGGGGGTAAACCAATGAAGATGTGGGGGAACTGGGGGAACAGAGGCCTCATAACTCTCAGATAAGGACTCTGCCAGTCCTCATTTCTAGCACCCAGTGCATCTTAGAATTGACAGATCACCGCTTCTCCTCTGAGAACATCCACATTAGACCAATTCTGGATTGTAATAAACACAGTTCCTGTCTTATCTGGTTACTGTTATGCATCTCAAATATTATTACGCTAGGATTGATCTCTCTCTCAGAAATATCAGTTAAGGAACACCAGACATATAAATGGCTGACTTCTCAATTTATGGTGCACTCCATAAAGATTCTAGGAGGTAGGCAGAATGCATATTTTAATGCATATTCCACTAGTAATGAAACAGGAGATGGGTGACTTGCCCACAATATCGGGCTGAAGCACATCATAGGGGAAGCATGTTTATTATTAAACAGATATACTGAGTGCCTACTATGTCCCATGCTGTCTTCCCAGCTCTAGGATATCTGCTTTTGTGGAACTCACATTTTTGTTAGGGGAAGACTGGAGATGGAGAATGGTGAAAGATGCTAGTTCATATTAGGTGGTCAGGGATGTCCTTTCCAATAAGGTGCCATTTGAATGAACCTCAATGAAGTGAAGGAGGTAGCCTAGGAATAGCATTTTAGGAGGAAGAATCAGCAAATGAAAAAAAAAACAAATCCTTGAGACATGGTTGTGCTTCTCTGTTGAGGGATTTCAAATCAAGTTTCTTAATCAAAGTCCTATATTCTTTCAACTATTCAGTATAGTCAATACAGACGTTGTATATCCTAGCACATGGCATCTCTTCATCCTTGGAATCTGTGCACCTAATCTCAGGTATATAAGCAGATCTTCTAAGACAAGAGACAGATGGAGCATATATTCCTGTCTCTACCTTACAGATTTCCTGAGAAGGAGAAAGGATGGTGGAAGTTAATTCAATATCCTGGAATGGTCATAGCTCAGTGGGGAAAGGGGCCATTTTGCTCCCTCCTTTCTTCTGTCTCTGAAGCTGGTTACATGCAGCTCATTATGAAGCCAGAATATTTTGCTTCTTTTTATGAGCTCTTCTCATGGGTGGATTGGTTTACTATGGAGCCAGTATGGGGATACAAAAGCCATAGAAAGCTTTAGTTCACAGCCAAGCTTTGGTCACTGCCAAGATCTGGGCTGTACCATTGAAGTGTCATGGAAATGTCACCTAAATGGCAGTGGAAATTTAGAAAGTTTCACAATGCCTTTGGGTCAGTTCCCACTGCCCACGAACCACCATCTCCATGAAGGAAGCCTCCTTATTTTGGGAACCAGTGCCCTACTCTATTTTTTCCTCTCCCTATCCTCAATCACCATTTAAGCCAAAATGCTAAACCAGAAAACTTGGGAAGGAAGAGCATGTGGGATGACAAAAATAGCAAAAATGTAGTTGGATTATGGATCAACTTTTCCTTTCCAATTAACAGAAGTATGGAGATATCCTTATGCCCCCTAGTGAGACTTAATTTAAATGTTTATTATGTCCCCCCTTAAACATCTAACATCAGGGTCAGAATCAATATTTGTAAATATTTGCTTGGAAAATCATGCTTACCAACAGTGATGAGACCACATACGCCTATCAATAAGTGATAGCTTAAGACCTTGTGCTCCCTGTGCTACTGCATGGGAGTCTTTTTTTTGTTTTTTTGTTTTTTTAATAATGGTGAGAACACTTGCCATTTTAAATTACGGTAAGAACACTTGCCATAACATGAGATCTACCCTCTTAATATATTTTTAAATGCACAGTACTGAATTGTTATCCATGGACACAATGTTGTACATCAGATCTCTAGAACTTTTACATTGTGCGTACACTTTGATTAGCCACTCTACATTTCCCTCCACCCCAATTCCTTGCAATTATCTTTCTGTTCCTTGTTTCTGTGATGCTGTGGTCTGAATATGTTTCCCCAGATCCATGTGCTGGAAACTTAATTCCCACTGCAACAGTATTGGGAGATGGGATCTTCTGGGAGGTGTTTGGGTAATTCTTAAGGGCAGAGCCCTCAAGAATGGATTAATGACTTCATAAAAGAGCTTGACAGAGACTTTGTCCCTTTTTGCCTTTCCTCTTTTTGCCATGTGAAGACATACATTTCCCTCTCCAGAGGACACAGTGTTCAAGGTGCCATCTTGGGGAAGCAGAGAGCAGCCCTCACCAGATGCCTGCATCTTAATCATGGACTTCCAGCCTCTAGACCTTTGAGAAGTAAATATCTATTCTTTATAAATTACCGTGTGTGTGGTATTCTGTTATAGAAGTCCACAAAGACTAAGACGTATGAGTTTGACTGTTTTAGATGCCTTATGTAAATGAAATTATGCGGTATTTGTCCTGTGTATGGCTTATTTCACTTTGACTAACATCCTCCAGCTTCAACCACGTTGTGGCATATTGCAGGGTTTCTTTTCTTTTTGAGGTTGAATGACAGTCCATTGCACATATATACCACATCATCTTTATCCATTCATCAGATGAACATTTAGGCTGTTTCTATATCTTGGGTATTGTAAATAGCACTTCAATTAACATAGGAGTGCTAATATCTGTTCAAGATTGATTGCAAATCTTTTGGGTAAATACCCAGAAGTGGGATTGCTGGATCACACAGTAGTTCTACTTTTAATTTTTGAAAAACTCTGCAGGTTTTGTCTTGGAGAACACACAAATGCCTTGTCCCATCACCCAGGTACTTTCTTCCTTGGCTGTCAGAAGCTTGTAAAATTGCTGGTTACACAGTATCCAGCTTTCAAAAATTCATTTATTAAAACGAATCACCCCATAAAGATGAACTATAACTTGCTTCACAAGCTTTTTACTGTTTTAAACTCTACATCACTCTTCTCTTAGCCTTCCTGATACAGGAGGAAAATGATCAGGAAAGAGCATTCTTTGATTTCTTTGATACACAAACTTCTGTCGTAGCCTATTCTTATACTCCAAAACTTCAGCCATTTAAGCTGATAGAAGCCCCCAGTGCACACAGCCAGGGGCTTCCTCTTGTCCCTTCCCTGCATTCCCTGCAATTCCTCCATATACATGTGTTTCATTCCCCCTCACGGACAGGGCGGCTCCATCACACGTGTCAGTTCATGGTGCACCCTCATGACTTGTGCCTGAAGTCTTGGATTTTTTTCTTTTTTTTCTTTCTTTTATTGAAATGGAGTTTCACTCTTTCACCCAGGCTGGAGTGCGGTGGCGCAATCTTGGCTCACTGCAACCTCTGCCTCCCGGGTTCAAGCAATTCTCTGCCTCAGCCTCCTGAGTAGCAGGGATTACAGGCAACTGCCACCACGGCAGGCTAATTTTTTTTTTTAAATTTTTTATAGTAGAGATGGAGTTTCATCATCTTGGCCAGGCCGGTCTTGAACTCCTGACCTTGTGATCCACTCACCTCCGCCTCCCAAAGTGCTGGGCTTACAGACGTAAGCCACCACACCCGGTTGGATTTTTTCTTTTCTCTCTTCTTACCCATAGTCTACACCTTTTCCATTCCCCTCCTCATTAGGCAATGATTCTCATCAGTTTAACACATGTCATTTTTTTGGTGAATGTTTTTTAAAGAAATGTATTGTTTTCTGCACACATTTTAAATTTATCTAAATAATATTGTCGGTATGTCACAATCTATTCCCTTTTTTAACTCAGTGTCACATTTAAAAAAATTAATAGACTATATTTTAGAGGAGTTTCAGGTTTATAGAAAAATTGAGTGGAAAATACAAATAATTCCCATATATCTCCTCTCCAACTCCCCTTTCACATGCTTACAGGCCTCCTTATTATTAACAACCTGTAACAGTGTAGTGCCTTTTCATTAATATACTGATAAGTCAATATTGATCCATTATTATTAATTAAAATCCATAGGTTACCTTGCGGTTCATCCTCTGGGTTGTACATTCTGAGGTTTTTAAAAAATGTGTCATGACATCTATCCACTATTACAATATCATGAAAAATAGTTTCACTGCTCTAAAAATCTTCTCTGCTCCATTTATTCATTCCTCTCCCCCCTGTAAACTCCTGGCATCCCTGAAACTTTTTACTGTCTTCGTAGTTTTGTCTTTTTCAGAATATAATATAGTTGGAATCATGCAGCATGTAGCCTTTTCATATTGGCTTCTTTCACCTAACAGTATTCATTAAAGGTTCACCCATGTCTTTCGGTAGCTTGAGAGCTTATATCTTTCCCAGCTTTATTAAACTGAAAAATAAGATTATATATATTTAAGGTATACAATGTGATATTTTGGTATGTGCATATATAGTGAAAAGGTTACCCAAGCTAATTAACATATCCGTCACCTAGCATACCATGTTCTTGTGGTGAAAACATTTAAGATCTACTCTCTTGACAATTTTCAAATATACAGTATATTATTATTAACAATAGTCACCATGCAGTACATGAGATCCCAAGAACATGTTCATCCTGTCTGACTGGAACTTTGTACCCTTTGACCAACATGTCCTTATTTCCTTCACCCTTCAGCCCCTGGCAACCACCATTCCACTCTCTGCTTCTATGAGTTTAACCTTTTTAGGTTCTACATGTAAGTGAGGTCATATAGTAGCAGTCTGCCTTTGTCTGGCTTACTTTACTTAATATAATGTCTTCCAGGTTTATATTTCATATATATATATGAAAAAAATATGTATATAATCACATTTTCTTTATTCATTCATCCATTGATGGATACCTAGATTTTTCTCTATATCTTAACTATTGTGAATAACGCTGCAACAAACAGGGGTGTAGATATCTGTTTGAGCTACTGATTCCATTTCCTCTAGATATGTATCCAGAAATGATGTTGCTGGATCACATGGTATTTCTGTTTTTAAGTTTTCTAGGGAATCTTCATACCATTTTCTGTAATGACTTTTCTAATTTACATTCCTACCAACAGTGTACAAGGGCTTCCTTTTCTTCACACCCTTGACAACGCTTGTGATCTGTTGTCTTTTTGATAATAGCCATCCTATCAGGTGAGAGGTCATATCTTATTGTGGTTTTAGTTTGCATTTCACGGATGATTAGAGATGTTGAGCATCTTTCATATAGCTGTTAAACATTTGTATGTCTTCGATTCAAGTCATGTATCCATTTTTTAATTGGGTTGTTTTTTTCCTTCATATTTAGTTGCTTGTGTTCCACATGTATTTTAGAAATTAACCCCTTATCACTTGTATGGTTTGCAAATATTTTCTACTAATAGCTTTCCTTTTCATTTTGTTGATGATTTCCTTTGATGGGCAGATGGGCAGAAGCTTTTTAGTTTGCTACAATCCTGTTTGTCTGTTTTTGCTTTTGTTGCCTGTCCTTTTGAGGTCATATCCAAAAAATCATTGCCAAGACCAATGCCAAGAAGTTTTTCCCCTATATTTTGTACTAAAAGTTTTATTGTTTTAGGTCTTACATTTAATTATTTAGTCCATTTTGGGTTAATTTTTTGTATGGTGTAAGATAAGGGTACAGTTTTATTCTTCTGTATGTGCATATCCAATTTTCCCAACACCATTTATTGGAGAAACTATCCTTTCCCTATTGTGTAATTTTGGCACTCTTGTCAAAGTTTAATTGACAGTTTGCTTTTTTTTTTTTTCCTGACAATGAGAATTCTAAGTGATTACCTGGGGGCACAGATGTGATATTGTGGCATAAAAGAGTCTTTGTGTAAAAGAATCTTTGAGTTGTTTTTTTTCTAATTCCAGAGAATAGAGGCTGACTCAGTGTAATTGGGATCTGTTTGTCAATGTCTTCTTTGGAACTCATGCTGTTCTTAAGGTCTGCTGTCTGCGTGTGCCTGAGATGGTTATACCATCTCATTCTCATAGATAAATGAACACTGCATGCTAAATACTTGTTGACATTTCCATAGCAAGAGTGATAGTTCCAATTATTGGGTTCTAAAAAAAGGGATTTAGGCAGGGGCACGATGGATTTCTGTATCTATTTATTGCAAGTACAGTCATATGCATCTGAAAAGAATGTTTACATCCTGAAGGAGTTTGTTCCCTGTCAAAAATTTGAAGAAGATGTGGGGTCCATTAGCAGGGGATCTAAAATGCATGTTGAATGAATAAATAAGTGAATGTAGTAAAGATTTAAGGTTACATTTCTTCTCTCCAGGAAACTCTGAATTTTAATAGAAGTATCTTGAAAAAAATGAAAGAGACAAATTAAAATAAAATCCCTAGAAAAGCCCAAGCCACTAACCTTTAAAAGAGTTTTAGCATAGCCAGAAATATTGACAATATCTTAGGTAAGTGGAATTAGCCAGATACTGTTCAAATGACACCTCATAGGTAATTTCCAAAGTTATCCATTCACAATTCAATTTTATTTCATTCAGAAAAGTCGTTGAGGGCCTGCTATGTTTGGGCTTGGTCTGAGATGGTTATATAAGTACCCATTCTCACAGTTTAACAAGGAAAACAGACAAACTTTACAAAATACGATAGATACAATATGTTAGGTTTTGTCTGTGAGGTGTTTATAGTGTTACTGAATGCCAGAGGCAGGTAAAGCCCTGGAGGCTTCCTAGAAGAGGTGATATTTAGGTTAGATCATAGATATAAGGAGTTCAGCAAATGGTCCAGTAGTAAAGTGATAGAAGAATAAAAATACCAGGGACCAATATCAATTTTTACCAATAGAGACAGTAATGACCTGCCAAATCCCTCAAAGCAAAATGCTTTGGGACGTTTTGCTAAAGTACTATAAGATATGGTGGGAACATATTATTCAACCATGCCTGTTTCCCTTCATGTCAACCTTTTTCAAGGTCAGAGTCTTTCTTCTTCATTCTTAGGTTGCCTTGGTACATGTCTGTGTTGTGAAAATCAAGGTTGATTGTCTTGGATTAGTTGTACTGTTGAGCTTAATTTTCCCTTTGTGCTGTTAACCTTTCCAAGTGTGCTTGAATCTGTGATTAGTTTTGCTGAGGAGGTTTTCTGTTTGGGGACGTAGGTAGCCTTTCAACCCTGTTTTTCTGGTGGCATTATGCAGAGTTAATAACTCCGGTTATAGGAAATTTGGGGAGACAGGCATGTTAAACCAAAATTATGTTAGTATTTATTACTTTCTGTGCATATTCTGAGCAAGGAGGGGGAAGTGGCTTCTTCCTAACAGGTCATGGTTAACAAACAAATGACCAAATATGTTTAATTATAAAGCCTGACTTTCCTTTTATGCACCACCCCCTCACCCCAGTCTTTTTTAAGGAAAGAAGGTAGCCATAGGGAAAAGCCATTGTCTGCCATCTGTGTCTATCTGAGTTGGGGATACCATCTCATAGATAAGTGAATACTGCATGCTACATATTCGTTGACACTTCCATAGCAAGGGTGATAGTTCCAATTATTGGGTACTGTAAAAGGAATTTAGGCAGGGGCACGATGGATTTCTCTCTATATATTTATTGCAAGTACGGTCATGTGCATCTAAAGAGAATCATAAGAAAATAATAAGGCAGGTGGGGAGGCATTTAAACAGGGTAGCCAGGAAAAATGACTCCTAGTTTTGAGTAGATAACTGGCTTTTGAGAGTTAACCTCCCAAGGCCTCAGCTTTCTTGCCTAAAACATGAAAGTGTACTAGATTTTTTTTCAGGTTCATTCCTTTTTTGGAAATGGAATTTCCAAAATTTTCCAAATGGAATTTGCCATTACCTCAAATGGCAATTTGATGTAAACAATGTTGTATAATCCAGATTTTTGAGGATATGGGTGGAATTCTCAACTGTGGCATGATATACCTCTCCCTTTATTTTTCACTAACACAAAGCTAATGTATAGTTTTTGGAGAGGGGCAGGATTGTACACAGCATTGAGAGAAAAATCACGTCCCCAACATTCTTTGCAAGTAGATTTGGCCACACAACATCTCTCTGGCCAAAGAGACCAAGAAGAGGTTGGCTGACAACTCCAGGAAGACTTCTAAATTTTCTCAGTAAAAGCAAATGACCAACTGTGTCCCTATTCCCCCTCTTGTCTCCTTAAACAAGAATGTGAATTGTGGTAGCATCTTGTGACTATGAGGTAGAATCATGTTGTGCAGAATATAACTGAGTAGCCATTTATCTACAGAATTATTATATGACATAAATAAATCCCCCATTTGTTTAAACCACTAACGCTATCTTGCAACCCCTTAAAGTCTTGAAAGCCAACATATGCAATCCCAGTAAACTGGAATTAACCTCTTCAGAATGAAGATGTTGATTTAAAATGCTAAATGTTTAGATTTTAATTGCTTACTCTGTAATCTTTAAAGTAGCAGTTCTTTTAAATATGTGTTGGAAAAATACCAGAATATTTCAAGGAATCTACACTATTTCAAGGCATCTGCACTGTATACCTATTGATTTATACCTAACGTTAACTCAGAGTACAGGGTGGTATAGGGGTGTCAGGGACAAAACTTCACACAGAAAAGGTACCTTGACAGAATTCACTTTTTTTTTTGTTTTTGTTTTTTCTATTAGCCTTTAGAGTCTTGTTTTTCCATAGGAGGATAAGACACTAAATCACAATATACTAGATAGTCAATAATTACTCCACAGAAAATGTTTAACCCAGAGGAGCATATAGATAATGGTGGAATCATAGTCATCTATGTAGGAAGGTTTTTTCTTTTTCTTTTTGATGGCTGAGGGAAAGTTTTCATTAAAACTATTTTTCTTTTTAATTAATTAAAAAAATTGGCCAATATTGTGTATATTTATTGTGTACAACATGTTTTGAAATATGTGTACATTGTGTTATGTCTAAATCATGCTAATTAGCATATGCATTACTTCACTTACTTTTTTGTGGTGAGAACACTTAAAATCTACCCTCTTAATTTTCAAGAACATGATACATTGGTATTAACTATAGTCACGATTTTATACAATAGATCTTTTGAATTTATTCCTTCTATCCAACTGAAATTTGTTATCCTTTGACCTACATCTGCCCAAATCCCCTCTCTCTCAGGCTCTGTAATCACCATTCTACTCTCTACTCTTATGAGTTCTTTAAGGCCTCTTTAAATAAGAAAGTAATATCCTGTAGGTGAAAATCTACTCTACCTCTACACAAGGCCAGTTTGGCCTCTCTAGTATAAATTGATAAAAATCTACTTATGAGTTTTATTCTTACTGATAGAGGAAAAATTGAGAATGCAGAACTATAGATAACCCTAAATCATTTATACCCAGTTTTTGGAAGCAGTAAAGAATAGGCATTTAGCTACATGCTGGCATGCCATCCATGCACACACACATCATACACTCACCCATACATTTCTTTTTTGTTTTTGTAACAGCGACACTGACATGTGGAAAGTAGCATCAGGGAGAGAGAGAGATAACTATTAGTTCACTGTAACTACAATTTGGCACTATTTCATTTCTTGTCAATGGAGCAAGTCTACAAAGACTTCACCAACATAGGAAGTTATGGTATATTGCCTTTTGTTTCATCATAGCCCCTGCTAGCCTGACAGAAAGCCACACCCTGGGTCTGTATAGCATGGGGAAATCACTACACTTCTGCCCCGAAGCACTCCATGTCTTAGATGTACCTCCTGGCTTTCCCATGCACAGTGGCTCACATACAAACCCTTGATGTATGGGCAATCCATGCTCCATGTGTTTACAGAGAGATCCCCAGCTGGGATCTCCTGCTGGAGTAAATGCTAGATATGATCCAGTGCACAATACATTTCAATTAAAGCAGAAAGGAGTTGCTACTTCACAGAGTGCAGTAAGAGCTAGAAGATTTGTCTAGAATGTAAGATTTGAAGATAAAGGTATTGGTAATATTAGACAGTAGCTTTCCAGGCAGACAATTACTTGGAACAGATCATGCTGCCTTCCCTTTCTTACCCTCAACACTTTATTTCAAATCTAGGTGAAATCAGGTTAAAATAATTGGCTGCTTTGTCAGGACAAAAGAAAGAAGAGCCCAGCTTGAGGAGGCAGTGTACAGACTGGCGGGGCAGGGTAGAGGGAAGAGAGTAGCTCCCTCATTTTGCCTAGGTGATATCTCAAGTGAAGTGGTGGTGGTCATGAGTGAATGTTATGGGCATTTTAAGTGCATGGGCTCACATTAGTTCAAAAATGTCTCTAGATTTGAACTCAGGAAGTAGACACTTCAAGTAGGGAATAGGAATTTGATTAGGCCCTAAAGTTCTCTGTTGCCCCTAAATTGCAGTAGCCCCTCTGAGATTTTCTAAAACTGTAATTCCTGCTGTCATCACCATGTTCAGCTGCAATGGGTCTATGGCTCTTCTTCCAGCATTCTAATTTAGTGTGAACAAAAACCCTTCTTTTTTTTTGATTTTCTGTTTTTGTTTTCCCTCAGCATAATTGATATTAATATTTTCAAGAAAAGACAAAATAATAGAATATTTTTGTCTAAGGAGGATAAAAATAATAATACAATTGAAGAATATACTTTTTTTTTTTTTTTTTTTTTTGAGACAGAGTCTTGCTCTGTCACCCAGTTTGGAGTGCTGTGGCTGGATCTCAGCTCACTGCAAGCTCTGCCTCCCGAGTTCACGCCATTCTCCTGCCTCAGCCTCCTGGGTAGCTGGGACTACAGGCGCCACCACCTCGCCCGGCTAGTTTTTTTTGTAGTTTTTAGTAGAGACGGGGTTTCACAGTGTTAGCCAGGATGGTCTCCATCTCCTGATCCGTGATCCGCCCGTCTCGGCCTCCCAAAGTGCTGGGATTACAGGCTTGTCGGCCTCCCAAAGTGCTGGGATTACAGGCTTGAACCACCGCGCCCGGCCCGAAGAATATACTTTTAAAAGCCCTATGAAAATAGAAAACTTATGAAGAATGAGGTTTTTTGTTTTTGTTTTTTTTTCTTAAAGTTACTATATTATCTCCATATACCTAGAACTACTGTGCTGGCTTTGGATTCTTGGTTGCCTGATTCCTGATCTCCACTGAGTATGCAAATTTTAAGTTGCCATTATCGAAATCATCTCCTGAACCATTTGTCCCTATTTTAGTGCAAACCAAAAGATATTATTTAATTATTTTATTTTAAGCTATTATTTAATGACGATTCCCCCTTTGGCCATCTTCATTAAATTCTTTGTCATGGGCCTTTCATTGCTAACGGTTGTGATTTGTTTTTCTAAGACCACCAGAGTGGGCACAAAAGAACCAGCGAGTAGGCAAGGCTAAAAGCAAAACTGCAAATTTATTCTTTGGTCATCTAGCTTCAGGGACCGGAGCTGGGTTGGAGGGAGTTTCTAATACAGTCCCGACAAGAGTGGGGACTGAGAAAGCCCGCCCCGGGTGCATCTGCTGGGAGTGACTTTTCTAGGAGTGGAAGGGCAATAGGCGGGGCACGGGCATGTCGGGGGAGGGGGGCTCCGCAGGTGCCACCAGGTAAATCTTGGTCTCCTCGGATTGACATCACCTGGTGCATGCCTGATTAATCTTCACCTTCCCGGGCGTCAGCTGCATTCTCGCACACATGGGAAGAGCCGGTGGTGAAGAAGAACCCGGAAGTGCACCATCCTGCCTCCGTTCGTCCAAACAGGTTGGACCACCCACTTGGTTTTCCTAATGCTGTGTCTACCTCATGGAAAACAAGTGACACTATCTTGGCCATAACACACACATGCATTGCATGTTGGATTTTGATCTACTTGGTCCAGCTGCAAAACATGTTTATCCAATAAGAACTAGATCATCACGTTAGGTCATGAAAGAAAAAATAATTTAACATTAATTCAGGTTCTTTCCTTTGCTTGCATTTCTTGAAAACAATGAAGGTCATTCATAGCTCTCAGCATACCATTTCTACTTTTTTTTCTTCAGAAACTACCTTAATACCAAGCAGTACTCTTTACTGATTTATTCACAAATTCCATTAAAAAAAATCTTGCCTCCTCCCGCCTCCCCACTCCAACAAAAAAACTTTTCCCTAACCTAAGTCCATGCATTTCTTCTTTTTCTACTGGGCTTGATTTTACATTACAAAGGTCTGAATGACCACTCGGGAATGCTAGCAGAAAAGCTGGCAAGGGAGAGGAGAAACTAAGAAAGTAAAGCCAAGGTTCTTTTTAGTGGGCAGGGGAAAGGGAAAGTTTGGGAACCCATAGATGTTAATAATTATTGTTCTTACATGCCTAGAATAAGAGTATACGTACTCAGCCTGGGAAGGTCGGTGTGTCTAGTGTTCTTTGAAGGATAAATTGGCCAGGTCCTTTCCTGCAGTCCTCCCTATTCATAACCTCTGCCCCTTATCCAAAATTCTAGGGCCCACGTCCTTCTCTGATTCTAGGATGACCTATTTTTAATTATTTAAGTCGACGGTATAGCAAAGCTATAACCCTCATATTTGGAGTCAAATCAAAAACCCTGAAAATATCAACAGTAACCCCAATTCTTTCAAGTTCATCAAACCTCTTCTCCATTATAAAAGAGAGAAAGTCTTGTTGCTAATATTTTTTGAGATGGTAGCTGGGTTTTTCAGGTACTTTTCCCCCTACGCATATTTAACTTTGGCCTCAGACATGTGAATTTTACTTTAATATGGCTTTTAAGAAAGGAACATAGCACTCAAAATAGCAAAAGCACATTTGAAGTAATTGCAGGATTTGAGAAGATATGAAATTGGGAATGTTGAAAGTAAATTCTTTTTTGAAATTTTCAATACTCTTTCTGGACCAGCAGTCCCCCTTCCCCCTTGACAAGAAACTCTATGGTTTGCAGGAACACACGGGTTTAATAAAATTGGCCTTCTTCCTTCTACTAAAAGTTTACCTGCGAGAGCCCCGAACATAATAAAATCAGATTATGAAGGCAATCATATTTACTTGTAATAAATCAAATCTTACAGACATCAGTTAAGTCTCCCTACTGCACTGGGACAATATCATGCGTGCATACATCAATACCTGAGGTGTCAGAAATATATTTCATAAGTTCAGAAAAATTGCACATATACTTGCAGCACTATTATGAGCAGTGAATTTGTAATGTGAACATTATGATGTATAAAGTGGCTTTGTTCCTACATTTAATAAGGACCGCATGTCAAGCCCACAAACATAATGGAATTTGCTGGTGATTTCTTACCATTAAATGTAGGTTATTGTTTTCAGGAGAAAAAAAAAAAAAGAACTTTTCCTTGCTTTGCTAACATTATCCATTTCTAAGCACACAACCTCCCTCTATATAGTAGCAGCCTCTTTAAATTAGTAAATAAATAAATAAATAAAACCAGACCCACCACTGTGACACTAAATTAGGTTGGACTAAAATACCCATTGGCCCCACTCTTTGTGTAGAAGCAGCTGCCATGAAAAGCTATGCCTTTTCTTTTCAAAGACATCTTTCTAAATTATAGCAGTCCCAAAATTCACTGTCTTCTGTAGAAAGGCCTCGAAATAATACAACATTTTCATCATAGCTTCATGGAACTTTTATAACTCTTTCCCCCTACCCAATGCTTCAGATTGCTTGCATATTTATATGGCTTATGAAATGAAATTTGAATTTGAAGAATCACTAAATTTTGCAGTAGTGATTTGGGGGACTTGGTATTTGTGAGCATTTAAGTGTTCTTTAATAATTTTGTAGGTTTATTATGACTATATGCCCCACTATTGAGACTCCCTAAGAAACAAGCTAGGGTCTGATAAAAAAATAAGAATGAAATATCTCTTGTTTCCTGTATTTTCTCAAAAATATTTCATCAGCAACCTATGTCTAGGAGGTCTTGCTACATTAGCTTATTAGCTCACATTCTCTTAGTGGAGGGGAGAATGGTTAGAATAGTGTAAAAACTAGAAGAGGCAGCAGTAAAATTGAGAAATCTGTATGGAATCAATGTCTGGGGCAGGAGACAGGGGCCTGTCAGACGTACCTGATGCTCCTAAAAATGTAGGTTCTACTAGGCAAGAGTACCATCTCTCTGGCCAATTCACTTTTTGTTATTTGTCTCAAGCACTGGCATCTAGAAAGATTTCCCAGAAGTTTCTTTTTCATTCTTTCCCATTTTCTTGTGCACCTTCCAATCTGTTCTGTTCTTTTCCATGCCACTTTATTTTTACTGTAGTACATACTTGGTGCCTTTGATTGTTTTAAGAATTAGGTAAATTGAAATGTGTGATGAAGTGTCTACTTACATGTGGCTTACAAGATAGGGAAATAAGACAGTGACACCACACAAAGGTGTCATTGAGAAGACAAGATCCTAGCACATGCTCAAGTGAATGTTTACTGATAACAGATGGTGATGTTATTAAAGGAGAGAGAATGTGGAACTGAGTGGTGGGTTTGAGTGGGGACCGTGAGGGGTAGGTTTTGTATCTGAACAGAATACAGACAGAGGGAAGAAAGGTCTGCAAATATTCTTTCCACTTTCTGGGAGAGAAAAAAATTCATTACTGTTTAATTTTGCTCTTTAAATTCTGCCCAAAGAAATTTCAAGCACCACTCTTGAAAAAGTTCAGAACTTTTACTTATCACAGAGTATTTTTAAATGGAACATTTCCCTCCTTTTGATGTCTTCGAAATAAGCATTTCCATTCACAGCTGCTCTCAAAGATGCTACTTCAAAAACCGCCCACTCTGGATCTCCAAAACAGGTTGGTATTTAAAGAGCCCTATGGCTTATTGTTCATAACACTTAGATTGGATACACATACAGTGGAAAAACAAAGTTCGGTGCTGCAAGGGACTGAAAACACCGGTTTCATTGCCCTTAAATCTTAAAGAAAAAGAAAAGGAAGAAGAGAAACAGGCAGAAGGGAAGGAGAAAGAAAAAAGATTAGCCAACATTGCTTCAACACTTACTACATGCCAGCTTTGTGCCAAGTTCCCCTTATGTCTTTCAACCACACAATGACCCTCTGAGGCAGCTATAAAGATTATCCCCATTCTTATGGGCTGGGGATGCAATACAGAGAGAGGTCCCATGCTGCTACGTTTCAAACTCGGGTCCATCTGCTTTACAGCCTGCGTGATTATCCACCACACTTACTCCCTTGCTAAGAAGACTATCAAGAAGGGCAAGTGTCTGATTTGGCTTTGTTTTGTTTCCAAATCAACCTAATTTAACTGAACACTATCCTAAGATCTCAAGATCTTAAGGCCTCATGGCCTTCAAATCTTTTCCTTATTGCTAAATAGTTGATAGAACAAAAGCAAATTTTACTGGTGAATTTAATTTTCAATTATTCAATTAAAAGTTTTGGGTGGCTGATAATTTTTTTTATTAATAAGCAAAAATGAAACCTCATTAGGAGGTGAAATGTCTTCCCTATGTCTCAGATGGGGAGTTGTTATGGTCTGAATGTTCATGCTCTCTTCAAATCCCTATGTTGAAATCTTAACCCCCAAGGTGACAGTATTAGGAGGTGGGGCATTGGGAGTTGATTAGGCCACAGGGACAGAGCCCCCATGAGTGGAATTAGTGCCCTTGTAAAAGAGACCCGGAGAGGTCCCTGGCTCCCTCCACTGTGAGGTTAGAAAGAGCAAACAGTTGGCTCTGAGGAAGCAGGGCCCTCACCAGACACACCAAATCTACCAGTGTCTTGATCTTGGAGTTTCCAGCCTCTAGAATTGTAAGAAATCAGTTTCTGTTGTTTATAAGCTAACCAGTCGATGAC
The DNA here is from genome assembly GCF_002776525.5 of Piliocolobus tephrosceles. Taxonomy (NCBI): domain Eukaryota; kingdom Metazoa; phylum Chordata; class Mammalia; order Primates; family Cercopithecidae; genus Piliocolobus; species Piliocolobus tephrosceles. The sequence continues at coordinate 93,150,681 of NC_045447.1, read as the reverse complement.
ACTGTCTTATAGCAGCCTGAACAGACCAGGAGAGGAGTGAGAATGACTTGGTTTCACTATCTTCACTCATATTATCAAATACTGAATAACGGATGTGTAAAGTCTTCAGCGTGGTGGCTTTATAATGAGTCAACTTGGCTAGACTGGACTACACTTCTCAGGGATCCCCTTTTTCTGCATGTTTTTGGGCCACCAGAGAGATGCCTGTGTGGGATGTGGTGAGCAGAAACAAAGCAGCAGCCATGCTGTAGCTCACACGTTATTGTATACCCATGGTCTCTACTCACTGTTGCGGGGCAGTGGACAGGCTGGAACTGGCCCACCTTTCCCAGATCCTCCTTCAGTCTCTCTGACTCCTATATCAGGTTAGTATTTAGCTCTATGACAAAGTTTACTGTTTTCTTCTACAGGATTCCCACAATATCAAGGTCAGAGGCAATGAGAACTGACATGGTTTCAGTCCATGCCTGCGGGTTCCAGTTTATGTGTGCATGTCCCACTTTGCTCTTGCTGCCAAGCAAGGGGTTGAATTGCAAACTCTTAGAAAGATATGTTTAAGTCCTTACCCCTGGTACTTCAGAATGTGACCTTATTTGGTAACAGAATCTCTACAGAGGTAATCAAATTAAACGAGGTCGTATGACCTCATCCAGTTGGACCTAATCCAGTATGACTGGTGCCCTTATTCAAAGGGGAAATTTGAACATAAAAACATGCACAGAGGGAAGATGACGTGAAGAGACACAGACAGAATGCCCTGTGAAAGTGGAGGACTAAATTGATGCATCTAGAAGCCCAGAAATGTGAAAGATCATTGGTGGAATGCATGGAACACATTGCTCATATTCCTCAGAAGGAGCCTACACTGCCAGCAGACACCTTGATTTTGGACCTGCAGCCTCCAGACTTGTGAAAGAATAAATTTGTTATGTTCAGCCACCTAGTTTGTGATACTTTGTTATAACAGCCCTGAGGACTTCAAGCTCCAGTGTCCAATGCAAGTACAACAGCCTTATAAGGATTACTTAATCAGCTTCCACAATCATATAAGATCAAACCCCTGTAATGATTCCCTGGCAGTTCAGCTTCTCTGATTGATCCCTGACTGATAGGTGGAAAAGAAATTAGTTGAAAAAGGACCACAAAACTCCAAGCACAGTTGCACAGTAGGTAAATTAAGGGTAACAAGAAGAGGAACACTACTATGATGTTAACAAACGGTATAAGCCTGAATCTTAATCAATGCAAAAAGCTGACGCCTTATAGCAAAAGTTCTTTTTCTTCTAAACACCCAGGCTACACTATTAAACTTGTTAGTTTATTGATGTTGCCTGTGTTTTCACTGTTTAAAAGTGATAATTTTTTTCCACCAAGTCACCAAACAAGCCTTGAACAATTTATGCTCTTTCAAAGAAGTTAAATACAAAATTCAGGGAATTTTGTCTTTCATATTGCTGTAGACAACATAATTATCATTTACTAATACTGTAACTTTCTTCAAAAAAAATTTCAATACTTGGCAGGTATTCCTTTGTTAAAACCCTGCCAGTGTCCTTCTGATTTAAGTTATAGTACAATTAATTAACATTGCTTTCAACACAATCTCGGTCCAGCAGCTAGTCAGCAGGACGGTAAGGAACAGCACCCTGGTGGTTGTTCAGATCCCCACACAAATGTGCTATTTCCTCATGGAGAATCGCAAATCTCCATTAAGCTTGTAGATTTCCTGAGATTTTTATTAACATTATTACAATAGTTTTTTCTTAAGATTGCTAATTGTTTTGGATCTAAGCTGAGGAAACTTTATTAGTTACTAAACTATACAACCTAACCATAGAGAAATGTGTTCAAGTTAATTTTCTCCATGAACAAAAGCATTTTAATATCTCAAAATTTGCCTTTGAATTGTTTGCATATTTTTATACATCAAGATATCATCTTATAAATGATCACTTATTGATATTTAATCCTTTCTTTTAAAGACTTTAATCAGATATTCAGAAAGCTCTCTGTGACTCAACCATTTGTAAAACATTTTTTAAGTAGTATTGGCAAAACAAAGATTTAGTGGTCATCCTTAAAACACTGCCTTATCGCCTTTAAGCAGGTCATCAGTTCGGCTATAAACTCCTAGAAGTATACCAACCCGTTCTCAAATAGGTTTGTGAATTTAATATCTTTTCCAAGGTAGAACACAAGAACAAATCTAATCAGCACAAGCTCACGGTATCTAATGACTTTAAGCTTGGTTCTGGTGTTGCTTCTTTACTTGATACCATATAACTTATTCATATTAGTATGGAGAAGCTTGATATGGAATATTCATCATTTTGTCAAATTCCATTTTCCTTTTTATCCTGTTCTGCATGCTGCAACCAATATAATTATGTAGTACATCCATTTAAACACATGACAACTCTCCCGTAAAGCAGCCCCTATGTAAGAGGGGGTTTTTCTTTTTAATAGCCTGCTCTATTTCAGTTGTCTTTTAAAAATATTAAGATAAGGGAAAAAGTAATAAGCTATTTTTTTACCAGAGATCTTTGACAGAGTAACAATTAGTTATTGAATTATTTTAACTCTCCTAAGCAAATTAACTTATTTGCTTCCCTAGTCAAAATAGTGAGTTTAAAGTTAGCTGCAGGAGGTGACATAATTATGGTTGTTAAGAATAAAATATTTCTGGTTAAGGGAATCACAGACATTTTGCCGAGAGAGTAAGCAGGAAGAGAAAGACTGTGAATACATCAATCATAGAGCTGTTGGTAGCAAAGTCAAAGGAAAAGGAGAGAGGCGAAAAGAGAGAAGAGAGCTGGGAGAGAAAAGGAGTAGAATCAGAGTGAGAAAGAATCACATACCAGTAAATCAACAAGTAATAAAAAGACAATGCTTTACTTCTCTGCATCATCAAGGAGAAGTATTTGCAACCAAGGAATTAAATACTTTATTCAACAAAACTGCTCACACAATAGAAGGAACAGGCAGAACTGGCCATATGGCATCAAATATAATAAAATCTATTAGTAAAATAAGAGTTAAAATGACAATTAAATATTGGATAGGGTTTTATAGAATTTCATTTTGGGTGCTCATAGATGTATTCATATTTCTTCTAATTATGTGCCCAGCTGCATATTTTCTTAAGAAACAGAGTTAACAAAGTAGTAATTTACATATCATTTAATAAAATATATTTGCTTTAACAGAAAGGAAACATTGCCAGGATCATTGGTGTGGGAGAAAGCAAATTAATTAGCTTTTAAGAGGCCTGGCTTTTGGTTCTAATTCTGCCATCGAATTTCTTTTCACCTTGAATAAGTGATTACTTAAAAGGCTCCACTTTCTATACTTGCCAAATAAAGAATTTGAGGTAGACCAGCATTTTTCAAATTTGCTTTTCAGCCATGCAACAGTTTCTTCCAGCATGCATTTTATAGGGAAACCTAGTCCACAAACCTAGAGCTGCTTTGCTTGAAGCTCCGGTGAGAAGAGCAGCCTTGGGAGGCCAATTGAACTCCATCCTTCTCCTGTCCCCACCACATCCTAACCTCCAACAGCAGGGGGCAACCTGTTCCAGAACTGCAAGCACTGGAGAAAGTAACCATCCTCCAGAGGCTATATTTTGATATGCTTATTTCTCTTCTCAACTGAACCTGAAATGCCTGATTTAAGCTGATCTGCTTTGGGGACCATACGTAATTATTCTGGTTTTCTGTTCTTTTAGTTACTTACTTCAGTCATATTGTGAATTTCCTTTTCTTTTATCATTGGTTCTCTCCAAGCCCAGGCAGGCGGATCACAAGGTCAGTAGTTCGAGACCATCCTGGCTAACACGGTGAAACCCTGTCTCTACTAAAAATACAAACTTAGCCCATTGTGGTGGCAGGCGCCTGTAGTCCCAGCTACTCGGGAGGCTGAGGCAGGAGAATAGCCTGAACCCAGGAGGTGGAGCTTGCAGTGAGCCGAGATCGTGCCACTGCACTCCAGCCTGGGTGACAGAGCGAGACTCCGACTCAAAAAAAAAAAAAAACTTGTCCTGTGCCGTATTAGCAAATTAGCTCCACTTGGCTAATCCATTTTCATTGGAAATTCTGTGATCTGGGTTATATTTCCTCATCTTGGAGAAAATCTTTCGTCACCCATTTACATCAGCTTCACCCTTCAACATTTCAGAATGCTCAGGCTTCCTTCCATTTCCAGTATACTGTAATGCGGATGTTTTATCATTTCAAACACTTTACATAGAGTTGTGTTAAAGGTTTATTTATCAAATGAAATAATGGCAAATTCATTCAGTCATAGTCTTTTTGCTTATACTGTCAACTAGAAAAATCTACTCGTTTCTCTTCAGGTTGCCATATTTCAGTCCCTGCCACTAGTTGAAAATTTAATAAAAATTATAATGAAATTTTGCAAGTATATTTCAATTGCAGATTTATGTTTTAATTTTTTGGAGTCAGAGAATATATGTGCATGCTTTTAAATGCCTTGCAGCTTCAAAGGGCTTGTAACATAAAACAGCACTTCTTTCTTCACTTCTCCCTAATTCTTGATTCCTGTCTCTGGCAGGTGACCATTACTTACATTTACTTCTGGTATCTGTTTCTATATTTCTAAATGATATCTTTATTTTTTAAATATTATTTTAGATATTACCTGTTGACCATTGCCCAAACCCAAAAGGTACACTTCTACTCCTTCTAAAAACTTAATGAAGTTATGTCACAATTTACATAAATAAATGTTTACATGGTTATGGGCTCCGTGAGTGTTATCTGTCGTTGAACCATGTAAAGCACAATAGTCGCATTTTTATATGCACTACTTTTTGTTTTTCCCAGAATTAGTAATTGCCTTACTTTTTTATTTTACAAGTTTTTCTAAGTGCTTACTGTTCACAAACTGTCTTTAGAATTGTAATTCCTGGCCAGACACATTGGCTCATGCCTGTAATCTCACCACTTTCAGAGGCCAAGGCAGGAAGATCACTTGAACCCAGGAGTTCAAGATCAGCCTGGGCAATATAGTGAGACTCTGTCTCTACCAAAATTTATTTTAAAAATAGTCAGATACGGTGGCATGTGCCTGTAGTCCCAGCTACTTGAGAGGCTGGGGTGGGAGAGTCACTTCAGCTTGTGAGTTTGAAGCTGCCATGAGCCTATCATGCTACTGCACTCCAGCCTGGGCAATAGAGTGAGACTTTGTCTAAAACAAACAAACAAACAAACAAACAAACAACAACAATGTAATTCTTCACATATCCAAATATCCAAAAACATCAGGTAATCTGTTACTTTTATTATTTAATTTTTTGAGGGCTATCTTATTCTTGCTCCAGTTTTGCCTGTTTGCTCTTTTGTCCTGCTGCACCACTGTAATTCTAGGGTTTTAATTCATTACCTCATTTTGGTGTCATACATTTTCTAGTGGATTTCTGTCTGATAAATGGTGCATGGGAGCTACATTTCTTAAAATATGCATATCTGAAAAATGTCTTTTTTTCTATCTTTTCTTTTGGTTGATAGTTTGACTCCACAAAATTCATGGCTAGCATTTCAAAAGCATTTTTTGTTATTATTTTTTATTTTACTTTAAGTTCTGGGATACAAGTGCAGAACATGTAGGTTGGTTACATAGGTATATGTGTGTCCTGGTGGTTTGCTGCACCTATCAACCCATCATCTAGGTTTTAAGTCCCACATGTATTAGCTGTTTGTCCTAATGTTCTCCCTCCCCTCACCCCATACCCACCGACTGGCCCCAGTGTGTGTTGTTTGCCTCCCTTTGTCCATGTGTTCTCATCGTTCAAACCCCACTTATGAGTGAGAATATGCAGTGTTTGGTTTTGTGTTCTTCAAAGGGATTTAATCATCATCTTCTATCTTTCAACTTTGCTTTTGAGAAATCCAGCACCATATTGGTTCCTAATCTTTTGTGATGTACTTTATGAATATGTTTCTCCTCTTTGGACGTATTTACCAACTCCTGTTGAGCCATGGTATTCTGAAACTTTATAATAATGTACTGAGTGAATGTTCACTTTCAATTGCAGAACTCCTGGCCTTGTGTTCTAGAATTTTTGAGTGTAGGTATTTTTTTTATTTGATCATTTATTTCTTTCTGCTTTTTTTCTTTTTTTTTCCTTCTGGAGATTTTGAAGGTTTTGTGCGGATCCTTCAATTTATTTATATCTTATTTCTCATTTACTTTCGCTTTTGTTGGTTTTAGTTTGTTTAATTTTCTTCTCATGATAGAAGCCCAGAAATCACCTAATCTTTCATAGGTCTTAATGAATTTTTTATTTATCCTATTTATGTTTAATTTCAATAGTTCTTTTAAAATTTTCTCAATGTTCTTATTTTTAAAAGAACTAGGATTATTGTTGTTATTATAATAGCTTCTCTTAATCTATCTAAAGATAGTAATGATATTTTTATAATATAATTATATTTTCTACCACTAATGTACTGATTCCTCATAGTTTCCTCTTACTCTTTGTTTTAGTCCTTATGTTTCTGGTTGAGGTTTTCCTCAAATATCTGATGATCTTTAGCTCTCCTATTCATATTTGAGGCACTAAAGGGTGACATAGAAACTCTGGATCCTTAATCGGACTTGTCAGGTGATCCAACAGGAACTGATGGTTTAACTGAAAGATTCTTGAGTATTCTTTAAGGCTGGTCAATTTCTTCTGAGAAGAATTTGGTCAATCTTCTGGCCGGTGGTATAAGTTTGGCTGCAAATATTCTCACTCTGGTGAAGGAAAGGAGATGGTAATCTCACTATTCTCTATGTGACATTCGTTAAGTCTCCTGTTTCCAGCTGTACCTGATGTCCTCAACACTATGCTCCTTTTGAGTCAACCTTCCCAGAGAATGTACCTCTGACCCTTCAATCCTATTCTGGAGTTGGGGAGGGATAGATGCTCGCCTATGTGGGTAAAGGGAGAAAATTTAGGATGAACTGGCTATATAAAGTGCAGGTCCTAGTGAAATATGAAATTGTCAAGCTACTTGTTCAACATTTTTTAAGAGTTTCAAGATGGCAATAGCAGATCAGTAAAGTACATGGGGTGTTCCTAAGTATGGGACCCTATGCAAGTACACAGGTTGCAGGCCCATGAATCCAGCCCTAGATTTAGATATCTAAGTACCTATTAATTAAATTTTAATGTAATTATTTGCAGTCCTACCTGCATGCCTAGTTCTTTTAGGGATACCTGGTGCCTCTAATCCCTGAGTTTCTTATATTTCTAAGGCACAAATAAACTTATTTTTTGACTTTCCTTTTCTTCTCCAAGACTCCCTTTACCAAGTGCTTGACTGTCATGTTGCTTTCGTCATCTTTGACTAAAGCCTGTCTTTGAGCCTGCACAGTTGTGTTGAAATCTTTCACATGTTGTCCTCTCCTCTCTTGTTCTCTTCGTTCTTATAGATTGTTTGTCTTTTCACAAGTCTATTGTCTCTCATTTTACTTGTGCTTTGGAAGAAAATTGAAATACATTTTTGCCATATTGAATAGGAAATCTAAATTTTAGTTTTATAGTTTTCCCAAAACTTCTTCATTGATTTTTAATATATTTACATTTTCTGTAAGGAATAGAATGTTTATTTGGTCAAAAAATTATTATATTTAAAATATTTTAACAGAAAAATATTAATCTTAATAACCTGTAATAAAGTAATAAAGGCATTTAACAATTACTTACTTTGGTAATTAAGCCAAGTTAATTCTTAGATGTGCTTTCTATATTAAAGTTATCTCTATTATTTAATCATTTGACATTCAACAAATATTTATTGAAAACTTCCTATGTTCCTATTGTTACTGGTGGAAGGTCCTGACTATAAGACTTCCACGTTCCTGGCATTTTGAACAAAGAATTGGACAAAACACACAAACAAAACAACGAAAGGATGAAGCAATAAAAGCATAGATTGATTGAAACAAAAGTACACTCCACCGAGTGGGAGTAGGCTCGAGTAAGCAGCTGAAGAGTGCTGCTTACAGAATTTTCTGGGGTTTAAACACCCTCTAGAGGTTTCCCATTGGTTACTTGATTACGATCTGTGTAAATGAAGACGTGGCCCATGACCAGTCTGATTGGTTGTGGGAGGGGACCAATCAGAGGCTGAAGTAGTTACAAAGTTACATGCAAATGAAGACTAGGCCTGCCACCAGTCTGATTGGTTGTGGAAAGGAACCAATCAGAGGTACTTTTCATTCTTCCTCTACGATGCAGAGCAAAAAGAGTAGCCTCTGATCCTTTTGTTACTTTGCTGTGGAGAGGAGGGGTTTTCCTTTTATTAGTTCTAGGAAGTTAGTGCGAATCAGTCATAGGTTCCCTGCCTCTAGATACTATTCTCTTTCCTCACAAATGGCCAGGAACTGCTCTGAGTGCTTGGTTATATAACATATTTATAAAACATTACTGTATTAGAGAGCCTTGGAACCTCCCTTGGGGAATCTTGGAGAAAGTCAAGTTCAATGTCCTTACTTTAAAGATAAAAAAGTGAAGAAGATAAAGATAAAGAATAACCCAGAGAGGTTATTAAATTATGAATTTCTTTAAGAAAGAGACCTAAAGTCTCTCTAGGCTCTTTGGTTGTTAGTTGCCTTGTATTAAAAATTGGTGATTCATAAGATTTTATTTTTAAATGTTTTAAGAGATATGGCATAATTTAAAACATTAAATTGGCCAGGCACAGTGGCTTATGCCTATAATCTCAGCACATTGGGAAGCCGAGTCTGGCAAATCATGAAGTCAGGAGTTCGAGACCATCCTGGCCAATATGGTGAAACCCCATCTCTACTAATAATACAAAAATTAGCCAGGCGTGGTGGCGGGCACCTTTAGTCCCAGCTACTCAGGAGGCTGAGACAGAAGAATCACTTAAACCCGGGAGGTGGAGGATGCAGTGAGCCAAGATCGCACCATTCCATTCCAGCCTGGGAGACAGAGTGAGACTCCTTCTCAAAAGAAAAACAAACAAAACATTAAATTATAGATCACATATATATAACATCTTATTTGTTATAAATACTTTGATATGGTGAAATGTATGAATATGTACATAGTTCTCAGATATTTGGATTTTGAACATTAAAAAGCAAATAATTTTAAAAGATGAAAATCGAACAGAAAAATTATATTAGGTTGGTGCAAACATAATTGTGGTCTTCACCATTAAAAGTAATGGCGAAGACCACAATTACTTTTCCACCAACTAATAATTTGTTCTATACAAATGAACCAAATGAAGACCATTGATCAAAAATCCAAGAACCTTTGCCTTAGGGAAGAGCACATCACTGACAACATCTCCAGTCAAAGTCTTTTGGGGCAGCAGTGATACTCTGAATGCGACCTTGGTTGGGTGGCCCAGGAGACACAAGCAAGAGAAAGACCAGGAAGAAACTGGAGGCTATTCAGTGTTAATGAATGAAAGCCCCACCACCGCCTTTCACTGGATCCCCAGATTTGTGGTAACCCTAATAGTCAGAGTCCTCATGAGCAAGAAGCATTCAGCTGCAGCCCCTGCTAATAGGGTGGTCTCAGAAAGAAGCTGAAAATAAACTTTCATTGTGTCTCTTGTCAATGTCTTCTTGATAACAGATTAAATAGTTTTAAAAGGTAGAAATTAGACTCCCAAAGTCTCTTGAAAGCAAAAAGCAATTAATAATTTGAAGGGTCATTTGCTATCTTTTTGTACATTTTGCCCCACTAAACAATGACTAAAATAGTCAAAATTGATTAAATATCTAGTTGCATCAGGAGTTGGGCTAAGTGCTTTTCCTACATTGTTCTATTTGAATCTTATGGTTAACAATTTTGCAAGGTAGATGTTTAATAGAGAAATTAAGGCTGGTATAGACTGAATTCACTTGTCCAAAATCAAAAGCTAAGGGAAGGTGCCAGATTTTGAATTCAGTTTTCTCCTACTTCAAAGCCCGTGTCCAACCAAATATGCAGAAACCATGTTTATGACATATGGATTAGATTTATTTTAGTGTACATTTTTTTGTGATGCTGTAGCTGGCTCTGTTGACCAACTGATCACCTGATTATGAGAAAGAGTGAGATGAAGACATTAGTAATATCAGTAAAATTGTATCAAACAGGACTGAATGAAAATAACTGAGAACTTTATGGAAAGACATTCATAGGGCCCTCTGATTCCAGTGACATGCATATGACTTCTGACAACAGGTCATCAAATATGACATAGTGATTCAAATTTATCATATCATGTAATGAGAACCGTATCACAGATTATTCTTACTTTACTCATTAGTTGTCCTCCCCGCAAAGTATGAATTGAACAAAATGAAACAAAACTAAACTCAACTGAAATCTGAATTCTTTCTGCAGGATATTGCATTATCCCCAGGAAAACATTGTATATCTGATAAAACACAACTATTGGGAGAAAACACCGACGTTGTGTTTTAAGACTGCTCTGTTTATGCCAAAGCATTAAAATTTTCTGAAGATTAAAAATATCTTGCTTCTAATAGAAACCTCTGAGAAGAGTCATGTGCCCTCCAAATCTGCAGAAGATGCAAAAGTTATTGAAGAAATTACTAGAATATAGATGGTAACAGATAAAAAAGGAAAAAATGAGTACAAATTAGTTTTTCTTTTCCTTTCTCCAAGACAATATGCTCTGGTTAAAAATAAATTAAAAGTTCGTTATGAGAGAGAGAACTTAGCTTGGTAGAGCGGTGTGTGTGTGTGTATGTGTGTGTGTGCATGTGTGTGTGTGTGTGTGTGTGTATGTGTGTACATTCCTAACTCAATGATTTATTTTTCTCCACGAACAACAAAGCATAATACTATATGAATTTAGATCAAAGAAAAAGTAATACGGACTACAGAGAGTGTTTTACAGGGAGAAGGAGGAAGGGAATGAAGGAAAGGAGGGAGGGAAGAAAAGAAGGAATGAAGAAGCCAGGTGCAGTGGCTCATGCCTGTAATCCCAGCACATTGGCAGGCCAAGGCAGGTGGGTCACTTGAAGTCTGGTGTTCAAGGCCAACCTGGCTAACATGGCAAAGCCCTGTCTCTACTACAAATACAAAAATAAGCCGGACGTGGTGACACACAACTGTAATCCCAACTATTTGGGAGGCTGAGGTATGAGAATCACTTGAACTTGAGAGGCAGAGATTGTAGTGAGCTGAGATTGTGCCATTCCACTCCAGCCTGGACAACAGAGTGAGGCTCTGTCTCAAAAACAGAAAGAAAAAAAAAAAAAAGTAGGAATGAAGGGAAGGAGGGAGGGAAAGAAGGATTATGGTTCACTGGCATCAAAAAAACATATGCACAACTAAGGCTATAGCTAAGTGAACTTCAGGAAAGCCAGAACAAATAGTACTGGGAGAGGAAAAATATTTTGTGGTTCTTAAACCAGTTGCCCAAGTGCCAGTGCTATTCATTGCTTAAGGTTTGGCAAATATGTTCTTTAACTCAGGTAAAGTAGAGTTCAAGTTTTTAAAAACAAGATGTATAAAATTTATCAAAGTCTTTGGTGGGTTTATGTTATCTTGCAAGTAGAGTAAAATTTCAGACTCTTCACAGTTCTTGACATGCTAGCAGAAGACATGAGAGTCCTGGGTCAGAGACAAAAAACTTTATTACTCATTGCACAGCAAGCATGGGTTTCCTTTGTCTTGGCAGGGAAACGTGGAGGATTCTAGGTAGATGCTGCACACACTGTGCTTTTGTGTCACAGTTCAGAAAAGCTGAGCTTAGGGAACCTGAATTTTTTATAATATGCAATAAACAAAACTGCTTGCCCTTTGCTCCTGATACAGATGTTCTGTTTATTATACTTGGCAGTATAAAAACCTGCCCTCTGCTCCAGAAGGAGGCACTATCTTCCAAGGTTGTTAGCTATCCAGACATCTATGAAAAGAGAGCCCGGAAAAAAACCACACTGAGGACATTCAGAGACATGACAGATTCATGGAAAATTGTTGTCTGACAGAAACATAAGGGTATTATAGTAAATATTCTAAGCATGGATCAGTAATGAATTCCTAGGGAGATCCCCTAGATCATAGATTTGGCAACTCTTGTGAGTTACAGGCAGGATGATAATCGGAGTAGGAAAGACCTCCCCCAAGCCTCCAAATAATGCATCATATGGCTTAATAATTAGTATTGTATTTGGTAGCAAGCTTCTCAATTACAAATTAGACAAATTATTTTGATCTTTCTGATAATATATTATTCTATGATATTTAGAATAAGATTATATAGGGATTACAAAGTCAAATGTCTACAAGGCCCAGCAAGTAATCAAACTGTGAAGTGAGTCATGTATGCACTGTAGCAGGGTTTCTCAATCTCCTTACTCTTGACATTTGGAACTGGATAATTCTTCCTGGCTGGAGGCCATCCTGTGCCTTATAGAATGCTTAGTGTTATCTTTCATTTCTACTTACTAGATAGCAGTAGCATACCCACTCTTAGTTGTGACAACCAAAAATGTCTTCAGACATTGCAAGATGTCCCCAGAGGGGCAAAATCACGCTGAGTTGATAACTGCTGACTGTAAAAACTAAAGAAAACAGCTTAAAAGGTGCAGGGTCTATTCCCCCAGAACTGATGGTTGCAAGGTGGCAAGACTGGTCCCTTATTAAAAAATTTTCAAAAGAAGAAATCTATACATTTTAATGTATGAAAGCACTCAGTTTTAAAATATTGGTGTGTATATATGTGCCTTTCCTACATTATTTCTAGAGTATGACCAAGAGGGTCAGATATTTGAGGGGTTTTGGTCCAATATTTATCTGACCCTCATAGTCAGGACCCTGTTCAACATAGAAACACAAATTTTCATATATGTGTGTGGCTGGGATAGGTCATCTTTAAGTAATGCCCAGTAGGAAAGAGAGTGACACAGGGCATCGGAAGCACGCAAGGCAGCTTGAAACAATGGGGAAAATGAGTCGATCAGAGAAACAATGAGATTAAAAAACTTTGCTTTGAGATTGCCATGTGTATTTATCCTTTATGGACCCTGCCTAGTATTCCTTTTACCTATTTTGGCTGCTCAGGTACTGCATCTGTAGCAAGTTGTTGGAAATTTTGACAATGGCATTGTCAGGGAGCTTCCTACCATGTCTTAGCTCTCCAAGAGAAAAATAAACTCTTGGAGGAAGATGTGTTATCACAGCTCTTTTATCAACCATATGCACCATTTGCTGGTTTATCTACCTAGGATATGAGGTGTGCAATCCACGGGAAATAAACATCTTTATAAAATCAATTTTAAAAACATTTTATTCATTTGTACTAAGACTTCTGCTCACTCTCTCATTATATACTATGAAATAAATGTCTATGAGTCAATTCTCCAAAAATAATACCTTTTATAACAAAAAATTTTGGTAATAGTACTATATTTATGGAACATGAAGCAATATAAAAGTAATTCTTAGGATGATATTCTCCTTTTTTTAGTTGAGAAACATTCTGAATATGTCAAATCTACTGGGAATATAGTAATTAAGAATTATAGTTATTTTCATAAAGTATTAAGTAATTGATTATGCTATTTAGTAATTAGGAATAACAAGTTTTTTTCATCATAAGAAACAGAATTCAGAGTGATTCAAATGAAACAATACCATATTGTAATTAAATGACCTGGTCAGAGGAAAGTGAATGTTCACTGAAACTTTCACCTGTTATTCATATACAGCCACTTATTCCATAAATCAATTTGCTGACTTGGAATCCCTGAAGTCCAGTTTTGACAAGACTAACTCTCTAAAGTGTGAGAAGATAGTGATAGCAGAGTCTAGCAGTTTAAAAGTTATATGCTCGGGAAATATTTCAAAGGGTGTTAGACTGAATAAAGAAGTCTACCGTCTTTATGATGCCAACGAATCTAAACTTCACAACATGATATCTTCAGTTGCCAAGGTGTGTACTTTGTAATTCAATGACCAAAAATGGTTTCTGAAAACTTCATTCTCACAAATGTCTTTAGAAACAGATGGAGTTCTAAGACAAGCATGAGGTAGAGGAAGGTTTGCTTAGATTTCCCAGGCCAATATTTCCTTTTATTTTACTTACTGCTCTGCCTACTTCACCTTTGGTTTCCTCACATTTACTCCCAAATTTATTCTTAGGAAATTATCTGATATTTACAATTTAGAGTGTGTTTGAGTCATATGTGGATGTATAAAGTAAGCCTTATATCTGACTATAGAATGAATGACTATTCCTTGTTATATAAATTTCAAGCATCAGCTATTAGATGTAGAAAAACCAGTCATGTAAGAAATCCTTTCTTTGGCCCTTGTAATCACAACATATGGATGGCATGAAAGAATTGCTAAAGAAAGGTTATATTTATGATGATTATGTCTACGTCAAACTCTTGTAGCCTAGCTCAGCCTAGGAAGCATTCTGGATTTTTCGTTACTATAGTTTAATCTGAAAACTTGGATATAAAACAAGGATACGTATATATGAAACAAAGACAGAGTTGGAGCTCCCCAGAGGGCATTCAGACACAGGGCAGTGGCTCATGGAAACTTTGAGTCATATTGGCTAGGCACTGTGCCTCATTAATTCCTCTTCCTCACCCTTATCTAAAGTCCTCAAAGACATCATGGAAAATTTCACGTGTTAAAAATCTTTTCAAAACTGTGCAGGCAAAGAGATGGAATATAGTCTCCCTGTTAGATTTCAAGAAATTGTATACACTTTATTCCTTCCAAAGCTGATACACACCTGGTCACTGTGGTAGTGAATGAATCAAAGCGACATCTGTCACCTGTAGCTTGAGTAAGTGCAACCCATACAATGTAATCCTCAAGCAACTTCTATTTTCACTCCCACTGTCTCCCTAATTGCTCTGTTGGTTAGTTCTTGCTCCTGGATAAAAACTCAGTCCCCAACTAGTTCAACCAGTTACTTTTGGGTAACACAGGGTATTCTCTAGTCCCTTCCTATAGTAAAACACAGTCTCAATTGAGTAATTATAAAGTCCATCTTGATTTGAAAATCAGCACTGCCATCATGATTTAACTCTAAAAGCTTCTTCTCACTCATCTCCTGCCTGCTGCATACTAGACTGGTCAGCAAAGAGAGAGACAGCAGTCAGCTTCTCCCCTTCCAACCTAGGGCAGTGATTCCCCCCCCCCCCCCCTTTCTATATTGCTAACCAGGGTTAGCTCATAGGATGGGACAACATATAAGAAGTCAATAATATAACTTAATGGGTACTGTCATTGTAATCCAAAGTCAGTGTGTTGGTCTGTTCTCACACTACTGATAAAGACATACTCAGGACTGGGTAATTTATAAATAAAAAAGAATTTTAATGAACACAGTTCTGTGTGGCTGGGGAGGCCTCACAATCATGGCAGAAGGTGAAAGGCATGTCTTACATGGCGGCAGACAAGAGAGAATGAGAGCCAAGCAAAGGGGTTGCCTCTTTTAAAACCATCAGATCTCGTGAGACTTATTCACTACCATGAGAAAAGAGTGGGGGAAACTGCCTCCATGATTCAGTTATCTCCTACCAGTTTCCTCCCACAACACGTGGGAATTATGGGAGCTACAATTCAAGATGAGATTTTGGTGGGGACTCAGCCAAACCATATCAGTCAGTATTTTCTGGGCTCAACAGACATTAAAATGTGACTCTTTCTATGAATTTCTGTAAGTTCTTCAGAGACCACTCCCATTACTCCCCTCATTGCTGAGGATCTCTTATCTACAATTCATTTGATGAGATCAAACACATCTCAATTCTGGCTTACTCCTTTCTCAGTTGCTAAGAATAGGGTGACTCTTTCAGCATCCTCTACTAAGGTCTGGTTGTACTTTTGAAGAGGCTCTAAGATGCCCTGAGGCCAGCTCTCTGCTGGGCATGGCCCAAGTCATACACAAGGGAAATAATCACTCATTTTTGGCCCTGAGAAACTCCAGGAGTATGAATCATTCATAGCAGCCCTGCTCCATTGCTCAATGTCTGGTACTGAGACCAGGGGTTAAAACCCCTGCAGTGTCAGTACTTTATCCACTTCTATCCTACTTAATCCATCAAATAGTGGACTTTGGAGCTATGAAGCTAGAGACAACACTGTAGTCCTCAAATGATTACCAACGACTGCAATTCACATAGTCCTTCTTCCCTTGCCTTATTAATAAGAAAATTATGAGAGTTTTCAGGAATAAGATACATGGTCACTTGAGACTTTGTGTGGGTGAACATGACAGGTTTTAATGCCTTTTTAAAAAAGTTATCTACTTCCAACAATGAGAAGAAATGCTTTGTGATTCTTCCATTTCAAGCATCAATCTCTTGGAGGATCTCTCCCTAAATCCCTTCTAATAAAAGCACTCCCCAGTGATCTAGTGTCATAAGAATTTGCTCAGTCTAGGGCTAGTTTATTTCCCAAAAAAGCCATCCATAAGATCTATGTCAATTTCCTTTATAGCAACATTTTATGTAGTGTAAGGCAATAACAAAATAATTTTTAATCTTCATTTTGCATGGGTTATTCACTGAAGAATACTTCTAGTCTGGAGAATTCTGACAAGGACTACAATTAAAGCTAAAATTTAGCTAAAAAGCAGAGTTTTCTTTTTATGTATATTTATGGCCACCAACTTGAACAACTCCAAGGTCACTGCTTACATTGTAGTCAATGTGCATGACCTTATGTGGAGACTTGCACATATTTCGGGTGACTCCTATACATGTACATGCATTCTCATTCCTTTTTGGCAACAGCAACAGAAAAGAAATTATGCAACGGTCACAAAGCATATGGGGTGTGTGTGTGTGTGTGTATGTGTGTTCTATTGACTGGAGATGGGCTTTGAAAAAGAATAAAAAAGAAAATATCTTGCTGCTCACTAGAATACAAGCTTTGTGATGGCAAGAGTTGTGTTCACTGATAAATCCTAAGTACTTAGACTATTGACAGCACATCATAGAACCTCAATAAATATTTGTTAAGTGAATGAATTGTTTGTGTTTCATTTTTCTCCATAAGAAGGACTGGAAGTGATATTCCACCCAGTTCCCATGTGAGTCATGAAAAAATCTAATTTTATTTTACTGTATCTCTAAACAAATGACTTTTTCCAAAAGATACTTTGGAAAAAATAAATTTTATTTTGATAATAATTTATGAGGATTCTAATATGTTCCAGTTACAATCCCAGGTGTTTTCACCTAAGTTATTTAACTTGATCTTCCCAATAATTCTACAAGGAAAGTATCATTATGCATGTTTTTACAGGTAAGAAAGCAATACTACAGAGAGTTGTCTAAGGTAATGCATAACAAATAGCAAAATAAGGACTTAAATATTGGTCTTTTGACTGCAAGGCCAACAGTTTATTCACTCTACTGAAACATGCACTTTAATTTTCATGTAGGAATTAGGTTATGTTATTTTATGACATGTTTCATTACATTATGTATTTCAGATTTGTTTCCTGTGTTGTAGTATGAGAAACTCTATACCAAAGGAGAGGAGAAACTTAGAATACTTTTAGTCTTGACCCTAAACTTTTCTACCTAATCCTTCTTCCATTCAATTGGAATAAACTTTTAGGCTGGATTGATTCCAGCCCAGATGTGTAGTTGCTATAGATATATAACACCCTGGGGTGGGTGGTAGAGTGGAAGTGGGTTGGGGAGTATTGATACGGGCATTATATTGACTAATAAGGGTGCGTGATTGTGAAAGCAACCCTCAGATCCAAGGCTATTTGAAGCAAAACCTGTTTTAATAACAATAGGTAGGCCAGGCACAGTGGTGGCTCACATCTGCAATCCTAGCCCTTTGGGAGGCCAAGGCGGGTGAATCACCTGAGGTCAGGAGTTTAAGACCAGCCTGGCCAAAATGGGGAAACCCTGTCTCTACTAAAAATACAAAAATTATCCAGGTATGGTGGCACATGCCTGTATTCCCAGCTACTTGGGAGGCTGAGGCAGGACAATCACTTGAGCCTGGGAGGGCAGAGATTGCAGTGAGCTGAGATCGCACCACTGCACTCCAGCCTGGGCAACAGAGTGAGACTCCATCTCAAAAAATAAAATAAAATAAAAATAAAAACCACCACCAACAGCAATAGGTAGATATTAAAGACTTTCTTATGATCAAGATACATTGAAGCCCACTTTCTACATTACAACATGTTTCTTCTTGGCTTGGGCTTGGCTCCTGATTGCAGTAAAAAACATGAGCCATAATGAGGAATATATCAATTCTGAGACAGAAGGTAGAGAAGCAACACTGATTTTGAAATATGATTATCCATGTGCTCCTAATTGAAGATCTCAAGGGTTTTGGAGTCAACTTAATAAATTACAGAAAAGCACAGTTAAAATGAGAAAACTAGGTTTTATTTTAAATAATCCTGATGATATTTCTTAATATAACACAGATAAAGACTATCCATAGCCTTTAGTTTTCTGATTCTGGAAAAGTTAGGAAGTAAATCTGGGCACTGGGCTTCAACTCAAATGTTTGTCCACTGTGAAGGATTTCTTAAAATACTGAGGAAACATAGATGTTTATCACTCATGCTCACTCTGTATCTCCTTTAGTCACTTATCTTATTGACCTGGAATTATTAATTTATTTACCTGCCTTCCATCATCAAATGTGTATTAAATGAATCAATGAATGAGCACCAGGAAACAATGTCACTGGAACATGTTGTTTTCTTAGAGAACTGCTATGGTTTGAAGGTTTGCCCTTTTCAAAACTCATGTTAAAACTTAAGCCCCTGTTCACTCTGATGGCAGTTTCTTTTGCTGTGCAGAAGATGCAGCTGGAAACCATCATTCTTAGCAAACTATCACAAGAACAGAAAACCAAACACCACATGTTCTCACTCATGGGTGGGAACTGAACAATGAGATCACTTGGACTCGGGAAGGGGAACATCACACATCGGGGCCTATCATGAGGAGGGGGGAGGGGGGAGGGATTGCATTGGGAGTTATACCTGATATAAATGACGAATTGATGGGTGCTGATAAGTTGATGGGTGCAGCACACCAACATGGCACAAGTATACATATGTAACAAACCTGCACGTTATACACATGTACCCTAAAACTTGAAGTATAATTTAAAAAAAAAAAAACAAAAAACTTAAGCCCCAATGCGACAGTATTGAGGGGGGCCTTACAAAGTGATTGGGTCATGGTGAGGGCTCTGCCCTCGTGAATGGATTAGTTTATTCATGGATGAATGGATTAGCGGGTCAATGAATTAACTGGTTAATACCAATGAATTAACTGGTTATAAACTAGTGACTTTATAAGAAAAGGAAGAGAGATCTGTGTTAGGGCTCTCGGGCCTCTCACCATGTGACACCCTGAGCTGCCTTAGGACTCTGCAGACAGTTACCACTAGGAAGAAGGCCCTTGCCAGATTTAGTCTCTTTACCTTGGATTTTTCAGCCTCCATAACTATAAAAATAAATTCCTTTTCTTTACAAATTACCTACTTTTAGGTATTCTGTTATAAGCAACAGAAAATGTACTGAGACCAGAACTTTGATTTAATATTTGCCTAAACCATGCTGTGTCAAATAGTCTGCACCATAAATATGTCTCATGATTGTTCTTTAGCTTTCTTTCCATTTCTAAGGGCTAGTAGTGGCTATAGATATTCTTTCCCCAGGCCAAATCAAAGGGTATAGAATGCATTTTGTAGTAATAACAAACAAAGGACAAGCATCAATGACTCCTTTCTTAGGAATCGGTGATTTTCAGCTTCAGTTTGTATACACATCATCTGGAAAGATCATGAAGAACACAAGATCAGGCTGGTTGTAGAAGGATTGCTTCTGGCCTTCTTATTCTTACCAAGTTCCTAAGTGATTCTGGTAACTGGACAAAGTTTAATGATAGTTTCTCTGGTGGAGAACAATTGAATTGTAATACAATTTCTTTCCCCATTCGCGAAGCTCCGAACTAATGGAAACTCACCAAGGAATACAAGAGAAATACATAAAGAAAGAAATAATGGCCGGGCACAGTGGCTCATGCCTCTAATCCCAGCACTTTGGGAGGCCTAGGCGGGTAGATCACCTGAGGTCAGGAGTTCGAGACCAGCCTGACCAACATGGTGAAACCCCATCTCTACTGAAAATACAAAAATTAGCCAGATGTGGTGGCACATGCCTGCAATTCCAGCTACTCGGAAGGCTGAGGCAGGTGAATCATTTGAACCAGGGAGGCAGAGGTTGCAGTGAGCCGAGATCACGCCATTGCACTCCAGCCTGGGCAACAAAAGTGAAACTAAAAAAAAAAAAAAAAAGAAAAGAAAGAAATAGTGCTAATGTTTGACAGCACTCCCTACCACAAGCATGTGGGTATTACACAGGCCATAGGCAACTGAACAACCAATAGTCAATTCGAATCCTTTGAGTTTGAAGGGAAATACATATTGTTTGAGGGTTTTCATATAGAGTTTGTGTGTGTCTGCATGTTTCCACAATTTTTTTTTTTTTTCCAGATGAAATCTTATGTGGAATCTGGGCATGTAAAACTTGGTTGAACAGAAGTGTCTCTATTGAAATAAATGTGGTCGAGGGTGACATAGGGCAAGTCAGGCCTACTTACCCACAGACCTACTCCTTTGCATCTTATAGTGGCTTTTAAGGGCTCCATGAATTCCTAGGGTTTCTTACAGCACAGTTTGAAAATCAGCAATGTATTTTATTACCTTTTCCCTACTATCCTCCCATATTCTTTTTGGTGGACATGAGCAATGCTGATTTAACAAATCATTAAATCTAATTTATGGCCAGGTATAGCGGCTCATGCCTATAATCCCAGCACTTTGGGAGGCAGAGGCAGGCGGATCACTTGAGGTCAGCAATTCTAGACCAGCCTGGCCAATATGGCAAAACCCTGTATGTACTAAAAATACAAAAATCAGCCGAGCATGGAGGCACATGCCTATAGTCCCAGCCACCTGGGAGGCTGAGACACGAGAATCGCTTGAGCCTGGGAGGCAGAGGTTGCAGTGAGGCAAGATCATGCCACTGTACTTCAGCCTGGGTGACAGAGACTCCATCTCAAGAAAAAGAAAAACAAAACAACTCCAATTTATGGCCAGGTGGCAGTGGCTTCCCACTG
This sequence comes from Piliocolobus tephrosceles, assembly GCF_002776525.5. Lineage (NCBI taxonomy): Eukaryota > Metazoa > Chordata > Mammalia > Primates > Cercopithecidae > Piliocolobus > Piliocolobus tephrosceles. The sequence goes on along the minus strand of NC_045447.1, from coordinate 93,129,540 downwards.
TAATCGCAGCACTTTGGGAGGCCGAGGTGGGAGGACTATTTTAGGGTAGGAGCTCAAGACCAGCCTGGGCAACACAGTGAGACCCCATCTCTGAAAAGAAATTAAAAAAAAAAAAAAAAAAAAAGTCAGGTGTGGTGGGCCATGCTTGGAGTTCCAGATACTTGGGAGGCGAGGCAGGAGGATTGTTTGAGCCCAGGGGTTTGCAGCTGCAGTGAGCTAGGACCACACCACTGCACTCCAGGCTGGGTGACAGAGTGAGACCGTGTCTCTTAAAAAAAAAAATGCAATTTATACTTGATCCTCACATTTCAAAAGGTACCTGTAAAGCCAGGAAATTCATGCCAGATCTACTGAAAGAAAAGGCAAGATGAAATTCTTGGCGTAGGTTTCCCTCTGGACAGAGAGAAAAGCCTGAAGAACAACAACACCAGGCATGCCAGGCAGATGAGTTTTCATCCTGCAGTTGCCAGTTTGGATTCCTAGTCCCTCCTTCCCCTCTTAGGAGACACGTGTCTTTTTCAAGGGGAAAGGAAAGGAGAAAAGGTTCCTTCGGCTATTCCATGTGGGGCAATTTGCTCTCTTATCCTCAGAAAATGGTAACATGACTTTCAAACTACTTATTCAGATTGGCTCATTATTGCCTTATGTAATGCAATCATTTTAACCAGAAGTTAATTTTTTCTTTTTATATGGACCTTGAGGAAAGTTTCTTCCTTTAATTTTATAGTTTAAATTTCTTAGCAAACTGAATGCAGCTTTTAGAGTTTCAAGGGAATACCTGATATTGATTATTAATCAGACTATGTAATCTCTGAAGACAGGAAACAGATGTACATTGCATAGAGCTCCACCTACTTTATTTCAAAAGGAACTTGTCTGATATGACACACAGAGAGATGATACCATTTTATTTTTAAAGCAAAAACCATATTTATCCATGTTGCAAAGAAACCTAAAAGAGGCGTACAAGCATAAAAACAAGATAGAATGAAACCTGCAAATATTCCTTTCATATCTAACATGACAATCTCCCTTTTACAATTATCTCCTAAGATTAAGTCACTAGAGGATAAGCTCCTTAAATCTACTTTCCTGAAAACAATTGCTAGGGAGTGCTAAAACTGATCCTTAATTCTTTTAATAGAGTAGCAGGAAGAAAGTGTACTTTTCCTTCAGACTATCAGAATCCTTTTGGGAAAAAGATATTTAGATGATAATAGTAGAATATTTTACTCTATGTTCTATACTTCTTTATTGTCATTCTTAAAACTTTGTTCACCTGGCTGAATTTAGAGATGTTTACGGGAGAAAATTATCTCTAGCTCCAAGAAGTGCAGTGAAAGAGAAAAGAGGTAAATTTCTTATTTGCATTAAAATACACATTTGTAAATGTAGACTAAAATCTAGTATTGGCATATTTAAAAACTGGTGGAAATAGGCAGCAAGATGTGCAGTTAGCTTTTCTCTGACCCTCATACCTGTGCTTATACCCGTAGACCATGCACCTGCATGCACGTGCTCAGTGCGGTGTGGAGCCTATAGTCCGTTTGCAGACAGATGTTATGCTGGCAAGCATATCAAGGTTGCACGTTCCGAATGGCACCAAACATTTAGTCTTTACATTCGTAAGTGTAATACACTTTGAGGAATTTCATCTTCTCTGGTTGCTACATCTAGACTCACACATTTAACAAGAGCTTAGAATTGAAACTGGTTTTTCTATTCACGCTACAAGTTTTTCCCCATTTTGGTTTTTGCCTTTAAAAAGGCAGACACAATATAAATATAGAAATCAGTGGGCAAGACACACAAAATAAATGTAATTCGCTTTAATATTAGACCAAACAGTCTTTTATGTAAAAAAATTAAAAAGATAAACTGAACTAAGCCAAAAATATTACTTCAGACATCAGGATGTTGGTGTTTAGGGACGTAAAAAAGAGATCGAATGACCCTTTCTTTGATAAATCTGCAGGTTTTTAACGATCTGGGCATAGTCCATGCAAAAGAAATCCAGATGGTTCACTATAGGTTGAATGAATTTTAACTAATCTAGAATGTTAAAATAACAGTATGTCGGCAGTGATGAGAAAAGAGAATTATCCTATCTACAATTCTTGGAATATTGACTAACAATCAGTTGAGAAAAGCCAAACCTCATCTGTAGTAGTCAATGCTTGTTGCCTTCTGATATGGAAGAGAATGAAGTCAGTTCTATTAGAACCTCAGTGTTTGTACCAATTCCTCTTCAGGATGAGAATGTTAAACTATTACTTATTTATTGCCCTACTTCAGGGTCTTGGTAATCTGAAAATATTTCCACTTCCACTGGGATAGGTTTATAGGCTTTTCCTAAATGCCATTTCTCTGTTTGAAGCAGCATTAGGAGAGAATGCCATGTTCTGATGAAAATGACATATCCCTACAGGAGACAGAGAAAGATCTCTTACAAGGGAACTGACGTGAATTTCTAAAGTTGGAACATTAGGGAACTGGGTGCTGGCTAAGTCCTCATAGCTGAGTCACATCTATGGTGGCAGCCCAGGCCAAAATCCTAAATGATGATAACTACACCATCCGCTCTCCCCCTTTTCCTGGTAAAGATGAGTTTAGGGGCTTACAGGGGTGTGTGAAGGTTAATTTTACATGTCAACAGGCTGGGCCATGGGGTGTCCAGACATTTGGTGAAACATTATTCTAGGTGTTTCTGTGAGGGTGTTTCAGGTAATATTAACATTTAAATTGGTGAACTTTGAGTAAAGCAGTTTGTGCTTCACAACATGGGTGGGCCTCATCCAATCAGTTGAAGGTAGGAACTGAACAAAAAGACCAGCCTCCCTCAAGCAAGAGAGAATTTCCCAGAAGATGGCCTTTAGATGTTACGTGCATCATCAGCTCTCCTGGGTCTCCAGCATGCTGGTCCACCAAGCAGAGTTTGGACTCTGGTTTCTTTCATGGTGCAAAGCAGTTCCTTATAATAAATCTCTTTCTCTCTGTACATGTAAATATCCTATTGGTTTTGTTTCTCTGGAGAATTCTGACTAATATAAAGGGTAAAACGTATATGTGATTTCTGAGGACTTAGAAACTAACACTGTTTGGCTCAAAACCAGAAGATTATGGTCACCAAACTCCCTGGTAATGATTTGATGACTCTTTGATTAGATGTGACAAAAGTGGAGATGATGCATTGTCAGGAGACATTGAAACGCTAGTCTGCAAGACAGCCAGTGTGCAAGAGTTAGCGATCCTTTACCCCTCTCATTCACTCATCCCTCCATTCATTTGTTGAACATTCAATGAATATTTACTGATAGCTTCCAAGGCGTCAGGCACTGCACTGGGCAAAGAATATTCTTGGATTGTAGTGATCAGGAGATAGAAACCACACTCTGCAGGTTTTACAGAGGAAGTTTAATATAAGAATTATTAACTATAAAAGATAAGGAAACTTCACATAGTACCCTAGGGCTGAGGGAGAGTAGCCAAGAAAAAATAAACTAGGTGATCACATTGGAGAAGTTATATTGAGCCACAAAATAGGAGAGATATTCACCAGTTTAGCCAGTACAGTGTTAGTCTAGAATTCTGGGCAAACAAGAGTCAGCCCTTAGGACTGCAGGTGGGGAGCAGACCATCAGCAACTGTGACACGGCCATTCAGGCAGCCCTGTGCGTGGTGGGATGTGGGGCAAGGGGTCTTTGAGTTCTGCACTGAGAATGTCGTGAACTGGTTATTACCAGGCCCAGGCTATGCCGTGGGGTAGTTCCTGACTGTCTGTGGCTCTGGCAGGCGGCAATGGATAACTCTGGATGTCCTTCTGCCTTCCTCCCACCAGAAATTACAGACTGCCCCTTCCTCCTGCGATGCCCCGCCAGTGCCCTCTACTAAGAAGGCTTCACATCATGTTCCCTTTTAAGGAGAAATGCTTATAGGAACTCTGTGGTTTATCATAGCATATATTGAAGGATGTATTTGGAGCTGAGAGGCAATAAACTGCTAACTGACACACAGGTGAATAAGATGTAGTCCCTTGCCTCAAGTTGCTCACTGCATAACATGGGGCACAAATCATGTATATAGGCTCCTTCAGAGGGACAGAACCAGTAGGATCCATATGAAAGTGGATTTATTAGGGGGAATTGGCTCAAACAATCACAGTGGCAAAGACTTGATAGGTCGTCTGCCAGTTGGAGAACCAGAGTCTGGTAGTGTGGCTCCCAGAGAAGCCAGTAGCCTGGCTCAGTCCAAAAAGCCCCAGAACCAGGGGAACCAATAGTGCAGCCTCCAGTCTGAGGCTGAAGGCCCAAGAGCCCATAGGGGTCCAGTGGTGCAAATCTCAGTGTCTACACCTGAAGAATCTAGAGTCTGATGTCCAAGGATAGTAGGAGAAAAAAGCCTCCCACTCCAGAAGAAAGAGAAAGAGTGCTTTGTGTCCCCTTCTTGTGCCTGCTTTGTACTAGCCAGGCCCCCAGCAGATTGGATGGCACCCTTAAGAGTGGCTCTTCCTCTCCCAGTCCACTCACTCAAATGTCAGTCTCCCCTGGCAACACCCTGAAAAACACACTCTGACACAATGCTTCGCCAGCCATTTGGCATCCCTCAACACCATCAAGTTGACACCTAATATTAACCATCACAGACAACTAAACAGACAGTTATTTAACAGTGTGACTAATGTTGTGTCTGAGGTGTCGTGTGCTAAAGGGAGATGCAACAGGGCACCTAATCCAATCTTGCCATGGTGGGAGATGGCGCTCAGGCTCCACCACAAATGTTCCCTTGAGTGTTATCCCCATTTGGTGGCAGACTCACGAATCTATACACTCCATGCATGTCTCCTCAACTTAGGCAAAATGGAGTTAGAGTTGCCCTCCAATAGCACGGTCTACAAATTGTCCCGAAATCTCTCAAGATAATTTCACATCTTTTTTCACGGAATGCAGTCTACATCTTACAATCATTATTCCCATCACCCAATCTGAATCAGATTTCTTACGGGGCATTTAGATCTCTTGATTTCCTTAGAGAGAGAGAGAGAGAAAAAAAAAAAACAAACCAAAGGATAGAAAGACATTTTAAATCATGAGTTCTCTCCTCCTCTCAGTGAGGAGAGGACTGAGAGCCTCTCACCCCTCCCACCATGTACAAACACAGTAAAAGAAGAAGATGAAGAGTTCCACGGGGCAGTGCCCCACACTGGACACATGCACTCTGCCAATGGAAAAGTGATTTCGTTCTTTTGTCTATGTCAAAAGAACCAGGTGTCTGCAAAAGCTTATGCCATCAGTGAACACTCAGCATCCTCTTAATGTACAGCTTATCCTAGACATTATTGTATCAAATGACATAACATCCTGGAAGTCATAAAGAACTATATAAATGTTATTGTTATTACTTAGGATCATTGACCTGTAGGTTGGAAGAGCTGAAACAAGTATTTTTTATGGGTTTAAGTATGACAAAAAGACCCATAAAGACTACAGTCATATTAGACCTTGGCTTTCATTTCCAGCCACGCCTCCTTCTCAGACTTGTTGCTGGCTTTTTCTCTTTTAATTCATGGCTCTCAAAGTTTGCCATCTTAACTAGCCCCAGAATAGCTAGTGTCTGTTCAGTTGGGAGCATTGCTCTGGGGAAGCATTTTTTTGTTTCATCCCTGATTAACTGGGGGAAATTCTAGGACTTGTGGGTTGGTTGAATCATTTCTTGTTAAGATTCACAGGACTGGGCATGGTGGCTCACATCTGTAATCACAGTGCTTTGGAAAGCCAAGGCGGGTGAATCACTTGAGGCCAGGAGTTTGAGACCAGCTTGGGCAACATGGTGAGACCCTGTCTCTACTTAAAACTAAAGAGAAAAAAACAAAAAACAAAAAACCTAGGTATGGTGGTGTGCCCCTGCAGCCCCAGCTACTTGGGAGGCTGAGGCAGGAGGATTGCTTGAGCCCAGGAGTCTGAGATTACAGTGAGCTGTGATCACACCACTGTACTCTAGCCTGGGTGACAGAGAGAGACTCAGTTTCTAAAAACCATCATATAAAAATATAAAAGAGATTCATAGAGCTGAAGAGAAAGAAATCACGGGGTTGGGGAATGGGGGTGGGGAACTTACCCAGAACAGAAACTCAAAACCATAATGGCAAAAAAATAAAATAATAGGATACAATTTGAGTTGCTTAGAATTACTTTCTTGTCCTTAAAATCAGCATATTTCTCCATTCTTTTCTCATATTGAAGTGATAAAAAAGACCACACTTCCCTAGAGTGATTGCTTTAGGTCATAAAGAACTGAGTGGTCAGGGGCCGGGTGCGGTGGCTCAAGCCTGTAATCCCAGCACTTTAGGAGGCCGAGACGGGCAGATCACGAGGTCAGGAGTTCGAGACCATCCTGGATAACACGGTGAAACCCCGTCTCTACTAAAAAATACAAAAAACTAGCCGGGCGAGGTGGCAGGCGCCTGTAGTCCCAGATACTCGGGAGGCTGAGGCAGGAGAATGGCGTGAACCCGGGAGGCGGAGCTTGCAGTGAGCTGAGATCCGGCCACTGCACTCCAGCCTGGGCGACAGAGCGAGACTCCGTCTCAAAAAAAAGAAAAAAGAACTAAGTGGTCACAAGTTGTCTGAGGTGCTCCTTATAAAGGACTTGACAGCTGATTGTGAAAATGCATCCTTATCGCAGGGCTGAAATCAGAGCCCACCATTGCTTAGCCTCAGTGAGGAGAAGCTGAGGAAGTTTTGAAAGATTATATCTGCCCATACCTTAGGGGAAATGTTTCAGATCCGAAGGAATACTTCTCTCTGTAAACCCCATGGATGCGTGCGTACGTATCTAGCCAGACTGCTAAGACAGAGGTTGCTCTTAGTCACTCTCCTCAACCACATTAACTGTTACAGGTATTTTATGTTAGCATTGAAAGTTTTAAAAAGAAAGAAAAAACTTCAATTTGTTATTGTGCGTATTCCTTGGTGGAATAATGAACTAGAAAGTATGTATACAATGTTTAAGTATAAATTCCTCTCTGAAATCTCCTTTAGAAAAAGCTACATTCACTGATCTTATAAAATAACTTTATATCATATTATTTTCTTTCTTTTTCTTTTGCCTTTGAAGGGAGAAAAAAGCTACTTTCTTCTGAATGGGACAAAGAAGTTTGTCTTGCACCTCCTGCTTGATGCTTTCCTGGGTTTTAATGAAACCCTCATAAGTGAACAGCTAATCAACCAATTACTTGAGTCCAGCCTTACATTTAAATATGGATAAAATATAAAGTATTAGTTATACAAAAGGGAATGTGCCAGATTTCTCAATAAAAAGCCCCCTATGTCATAAAAATGTCCTTTCACTAATCAAAATATCACCTGAATGAAGTCATCATGTTAGCCTGATTGCATTTCCCTCATATATGTGCAGCTGCATTTGCGGCTCCATAAATGTCATTTGATTATGAGAAAATAAACAGGAAGAGACTCAAAGGGAGTCAGTACAGGGCCTGCTTGTTTACCTGCGGCAGCTTTCTTAGCTGAAGAACAAATGTCATGCAAATGGTGCACCAGCAATGAGCTGCCAATCACCCTGGCTTGGCATTCATGATGATTTGCTAAATCATTTAAAGAGACATGCTTTACTAAATGAAAAAATATCAGCGGCAAGGGCCTGTGTTTAAACACGAGGCTGAGTTATTATCCCAGTAGGCTGGAATGAAATGAAGACATCTTCCAATTAAAGCTTGCAGATGAACCCAGACAAACCCCCCTTTTTTCATAAAGACAGGCAGATTATGATTGGGAAGGAACAGCGACAGAGGCTTTCATTACACGCTGATTATGGTGATAAAATTCCCAGCGCTGTGTGTCTGCGGGCCCAACTTCACATTTGAAGGTTTTTAATATAATTTCCTTAGGGTGAAATGCTGAAGATTTATTAAACTTTATGAAGGGCTTACAGATCCAATTTAAGAGGACATATCATAGGGGCAAAACTGACAGACGTTAAAATACATTCCAACTATAAGAAAAAAAAGCAAGGAGAAAGTTGAGCCGTGAAACTGTTTTTAAACATTTTTTGTTGGTGGTGGTGTTTAAGTGAAATCAATCATTTCCCCCAGTGTTACAGCCTTATTGGTCCATTGACATTTTCTTCATGCTTTTTACAGAAGGTGGGTATTGAGCCCAGTGAAGGGATGGAGAGCTTATCTAATTTTACTTGGAAGAAAAAATTTACCAAAATAATTTTGAGATCATCAGTTTATAAGAACTTCTCAGCATTTATAGCTTTTCTGCAGTGAAGTATGCATCACTTTATTCCAGCATACCACCATTAAGACATCATGCTGATGTGAGTGCTGATCTGTTTCTTCCTACCATTTTCATACAAACAGACACCTGTCAGGAAGACAAGTTTAGCAACTTTCATTGGCTCTTTCCTTCTTTGGAGGCTTCAAAATACTTGTGGGGACAACTTTTCTTTCATTTTTATCATGATTTCATGAGCCTGTGCTCCTGGTATGAATTTAGGGTAGGAGTTTTATATAAGAAAACAAATAGTACAACATCACTCTTCTATTTGGCAGTGAAGAATGGTTTCCTAGGTACCAATACAGTTTAGATAACTCCTAAGCTTTGCCCTTTCCCTCATATATGAGCAGCTCAGAATAGATCACAGGTAAGAAAGCAGTCACAGGAAACTCATGTCTTCTGTGGCCTTTACTTGAATTTGCCTAAATTGCTTTATGGATAAGACTTCTCCGGCCAGATATATTTTCTGGGCTTTCCTTCCTCTCTTCCTGCCTCCCTCCCTCCCTCTTTCTTCCTTCTTTCCATGGCTTTTTTTTTTTAAAGTATAATTTATGTAGAAAAAAATTACCTGTTTTAAGCATTCGATCCAATGATTTTTAGTAAATTCATAGAATTACATAACTCTTACCACAGTCCAGTTTTTAAACATTTTTGTGACTCCAAAAAGATCCCCCGTGCCTGATTGCAATCAATGTCAGTTTCCACTCCCCAGCACCAAACTCGAATCTGCTTTTTGTCTCCATAGATTTGCAGTTTCTAGACACTTTATACAAATGAAATCATACAATATGTTGTTCTACCTAGATTTTTCTTTTTAAAACCATTTCAGGGCCAAATCCAGATCTCACACTGGCACTTAGCAGAGACTCAATTTATATTCAAACCATCCTGGAAAACAGGTCAAGTCAATATAGGATTAACCTTGTGGCTTTTTCAGGATAAAAGGCTTTTTTTTTGTTGTTGTTTTTTGAGAGAGGGTCTCACTCTGTCACCCAGGTTGGAGTGCAGTGACATGACTTTGGCTACTGCAACCTCTACCTCCCAGGCTGAAGCGATCCTCCCACCTCAGCCCCCCTTGCACACACCACTATGTCTGGCTAATTTTTCTAGAGACAGGGTCTTGCCATGTTGCCCAGACTGGTTTTGAACTCCTGGACTCAAGCGATCCACCCACCTCAGCCTCTCAAAGTGCTGGGATTACAGGTGTGAACCACTGCGCCTGGCTGAGAGACTTTCTTAAGTAACCTTTGTGAAAGTCATTAGAAAGGTAGGAATAAAGGCCCTCTGTTTTTTAAATTTATTTATTTTTGGCATAATAAAATAAAATTATAAAATAAAATTAATATTACTTGTAAAGAATCTATTATATCTCAAAAAAAGCAAAAAAAAATTTCGCTTTTTACTGGGAAAAAAGTTTTCATTAGAGAATTTTGCACTATGCAATCACAAAGCTCTCAGAAGGAGGATATAAACCCTAGACGGGGGTAAATGGGGGAGAAAACTAAATGCAACACACAGCCTAGCTTGGATCCTGGATCAGGGAAAATAAACACTATAAAGACATATTTATAAATAATTGGTGAATTTTAACATGGACAGTATAGAGAAAATAGTATTATATTGATCCAGGATTTGATCATTGAGCTGAGAATGTATTTGTTCTTCAGAAAAACATCATGGCAAAGCATTTTGGGTAAAGGAGTGTGGTGTAAAAAGTTATCTATGGAAACAAAGAGAAGAGGAGAGGGAGAGAGCAAGACACAGGAAGAGAAGCAGAGAGAGAATGTGAGGGATAGACAGAGGTGAAATGTTGCCAACTGGTCAAGGCTGTACTGGAATATTTTTTGTACTCTTCTTGCAACTCTTCCGAAAATTTTAATTTTTCAATAAAAAAAGGCTAAAAACATGACAATGGTGTAATAGTTGTGTAAATAATAGTTACAAAAAATTTTAAAAAATAAAGCCTGCCCATTTCTCCATCCGCCTTTTTCTCAGGGTGAGCCTTACAGTTTAAAACTCAGGCCATTAAGAGTGATGATGCTGATGTTTCATGAGAGCTCATTACATGCCAGGCATTGCTAAGTATTTTGTTTTTCTTTCACTTCTAAACAAAACACAAAGAAAATGACCTGACAGTCAAATGCTTTGTTTAAATATAATAATAAGAACAAGGATGTTCATAGCTTTCTTGACAACATCTTGACTATAGTACAAGCACATGCAGAGTTCACGAAAGGCAGAAGATAGATCATGGTCCAGTATCCATGGCAGGCCAGCGGGTGTTGGATCCCAGTACCTGACTGCAGGCATCTAGGAGGAAGTATCGAACACTGCAGCTGCACCATTGTAAACACTAAGAAAAAGTAGGTGCATTTGTTATAATAAAACTACCAGCCACATTTAATGAATACTTACAATGTGCCAGCTATTTCACAAAGTGTGCATGTGCAATGGATGCTTATGGGTGTGTGTGCATTTATATGTGTTTGTGTATGTGTGTTAGATCTATATCCTCATTGATTCCTCACAATAACCTCTGAGATAGGTACTAAATGTCCAGAATGAAGAAATTTGAGCTTGCCAATGTTACATGGCTAATCAGTGACAATGGAAGCCTCAAAGTCAGGTCTGTTTGACCTTGGGAATGGCTCTCCACCTGTAGTAGGTTAGTCTATATATTCAAATACAAGAAATAAAAATATGTGTTTCCTATTTGCTTTGTAACAATGGTAAGAGGATTTATGAAACAAAGATATGATATGCTTTGTGGAAGAAATAAAGTTTCTTTAGCAGAACAACTGAAGCACTGGGAACATGATTATATAGCAAAGAAAATCCAGTTTCCTGTTCCCTGGCTGTGTCATTGTCATGTATACTAATTGTATATCCCCATAGTTTAATAATAGGACAGAGGTATGAAGAAAGGAGATATTTCTTGTTACCTACATTATTGTTAAGAGATTTATTTACCAATACAACTATGCATGACTCAGAATAGATTCCCAAGAGCAGATTAATTCAACTAATAATAGTTACATAAAGTAAATATGTATTTTATTATATAATGTAATATTTATGACTCTATGATACATAATAATGATTGACATCAATGAAGATATATTCTATTTTTACGTTATTTATTTTCATCACATGGTAGCTATTTTACATGAATGGGATTTGGGTTTTTGTTTTGTTTTTATTTTTATTTTTTACCCTAGCTGCTGCCACATATTTTCTGTGGAGAAATATGGCTCAAATCACCATTGTTTCTCTGATTTCCATATTCATTTCTAATTATATCTGGAAAGTGCCTCAAAAAATTTACTTTGGGATTGGAAATGTCCAAATCTGTTCAGGTTGCTGTAACAAAATATTATAACTGAGTAGCTTATAAATAATGGAAATTTATTTCTCACCGTTCTAGAGGTTGGGAAGTCCATGATCAAGAAGCCGGCAGATTCAGTGTCTGCTGAGGGCTAACTTTCTGGTTCATAGATGGTACCCTCTCACTGTGTCCTCACGTGATAGAAGGGATAAGCTAGCTCTCTGAGGTATTTTTAAATAAGGCCATTTAATCCAATTCATGAGGGCTCAGCCCTCATGATCTAATCACCCCCTAAAATGCCCACTTCCTAATACCGTCACCTTGGTTAGAATTTCAACATAGGAATTTTGAGTGGACAAAAACATTCAGACCCTAGCAAGCATTAACTTTTCATTCCATCTGTCCCCTGCATAAACTTTCCTTATTCCTCTGTCATGTTTTAGAACTGAAGAGTAAGCCAAAGTTAAATTTTGCAATACACAGTTCTTTCAAAATTAGGTCTCACTTAATTCATATTCCTGGGACATTGCACTGATACATAATCCCTTATGGTAACTTGGGAACTGGCAACATTGTTATTATACAATATGATAAAAATATAACATATTCCCCAAAGGCATGGTGGAAACAAGAAGGAGACATGGCAGCATTCCTCCCTTGGAGCATCCAGACAATGGATTTTCCCAGTCTGCAATTTTGCTATGTTGCTATAAATGCATCTTAATCTCTTGACCACACTAAACTGCTCACGCCAGGATGGAAGCTTCATTGGCTAATGAATTACTTCACTCTTCTTTCCTAGTGCCCCAAAGACCTCTGTACAGCTTTAAAATAACACCAGAGTTAAAAATAAGAAAGCTTAACCAGAAGACAAGTGTTAAGTTTCTCATAACAGATTCTCAAGTTGTGAAACTTGTTAAACTGTTGACTTGTTAAACTGTTGACTTTTAATGGAACTAAAAGAAATGTTTGCGATCATCTGAGCTGATATCAAATGTTCTAGATGGATGCTCAGAGTTGTGGGCAAGGCTGAAGGAAAGGAACAGTGGAAGAGAAGTGAAAGAAAGAATTCAAATCACAGAGAAAGGAGGTGGAGATATAGAACAAAGGTATAAAAAGTGAAAGAAGCTAGTTTCCTTTGGGGAATTGTAAAGTGACATTTACATTCTGAGAGTGAGAAATAAAATGGAATTGCAAGATGATATTGAGAATTAGAGAAATACCAAAGAGTCTTTTCTCTTCTATGGATAAATATGAATAAATTTTAGGAGACTTAATTCAATCAAATATTTATTGAAACCTATCATGTGCAAAGCATTCTGATAAGTGCTATAGGTTATGCCGAGATGAATCTGACATGATTCCTGATTTAGAAAGAATTCAAATGATGGAGAGACAGAGGAATTCTCAACAAAGGAGAGATCATGCCATTTAGGGAATGGGACAAAAATAAAGACTTAGTGAAAGATTGTCCTTGGACTAGGCTAGAAAGACAAGTGAGATTATAATAGTTGCAGATGGCAGTCTACAGGTGTGGCCATTCGAGAATTGCATGAGGAAAGAGACATAGCAGAAGGATTTAGGTATCTTCCAGAACCAATGAAAAGTCCAGTTAGACAAGCATGTGTGTTTTTATGTCAGCCAGGACAGGGAAATAAGCTTTCCTGTGTTGGAAGAGTTTATAATTTAGTAGGCAACGAAGAACACTGGACTTTGACTTTGGGTGCATTTGCTTGTTTTTTATTTATTTTAAACAGAAAACTGTAGGTGAAGAAGAGTTGAAGCAGTGAGTCAAAAGGAAAGAGTAAAGGCAGAGTGAAGTCTGAAGAGACTCGAGGTAGAAAGCTACCCCTGGAGAACCAAACTGAGAACTTAAGCTGGGGCAATGGCAGAGAAGAAATGATAGATTCAAGACACATTAGGAAGGAAGACTGAACATTTAGAATTGATTGGGTAAGGGAAGGGAAGATTCAGAAAAGATTTTATTTGCAGATTTTCCTACAGGGAAACAAATTTGGAATTCAAACTTTCCTTTGATTCATTTAACAGATAGATATTTAGCTTCGATTCTGGACCAGATCCGACATTAAGTGCTATATGGATGAAACAGATCAATTAGATGTGATCTTCCCCCAAGGAACTTACAACCTGTAGTCAGGGTTAAACAAGACACAAATAAGCATTGTACAAAATAGAACACAGATTTTGTTACAGAGGTAAAAGTCAAGTTCCGTGGGTTTATGGAGAGAAGCACCAAGAAAAGATTTAAGAAGGAAGAGGTCTTTGGACAGGGCCAGGAAAGAAAAAGACAATTTCGACAGACTAAAATATTTTAGTGAGCAGCTGGAGGAGGTGGTAGAGAAAGCGATACAAACTTAGATAGCTTAATTCCAGAAAGAATTTATATATGAAAAATGTCAATCTTTGTTTTTTCTCTCTCTCTCAAACCTTCCTTTAGATTTAGACTACAGTTACAATCAGAGAGGCCTCTTCCCCAACATCTTAATCTTTATCCATGTATCTATATGGATAGTGTCAGGATTACCTAAAATATGTAAAGATCTTCCATAAAGTCAGAGCAAAACACCAGAGAAATATGTGTAAAATATGAATATAAATGAATAAGTCTGGCTTTCATTATCAGCTTACAAATACTTCGAATATAGCTACACAGCTGATCCCCCAACATAGTCACTATTGGAAGACTTCTCTTATGCTCCCAACAGAAGAGATATTTATTCAAATTTCTTTTTAAACAAAACTCCTCCAAACTTACTCAGTTATAGATATTGTTTTATTATTTAGGATCTCTAATTTGAAAATCTGACAGGTAATGCCTGATGCTTAGCCTCTGAAACAAAACAAAACAAAATCTTACAGTGGACTTTTCTTAGTAATATCTGTTTCTAAGGTCGTGAACTGAAAAGCCAGAATTCTAAGTTCAAATCCACACCAGCTCAAGTTTTAGGCCAGTGCTGTAATGAACCTGAGGCACGGGGAAGATGAAATTATCAAAAAGCTACTTTCTGCCCTGAGCAAAGATTTTAGAACTAAATCAACAACATCACATACATCATACCATAAAGAGAATTATGAGTTTGGTGTACTGTTTTTAACCTAGTTTCTCAGTGAGCCAATTTAAAGGCAGGAAAAATGACCACTGAGGAAAAAGGGCTGGAATTAAGCAATGTTTGCTTATTCCTCTTCAAAGGAATTTGAATGGCTTTTGATGAAGCATGAGGAAGCTCCAGCAGTGTTGAGCCTTGAAGTTATCTGCATTGATAATTGTTATCTGCATTGATCTTAGGGGATGATCTGCAGAATACCAAGTACTCAGGGTTAAATTCTGCATTTTCCAGTCGTGCTTTCTGCGATCTGGGAAATGTTCTCTCTCTGGTTTTCCTTTCAGTCATAAAAAAATACCAGCTACTTTTTCTTCCCTCTTTCAAGAATTACTAAATTCCTTAATGAGTAGTGTTCTTCATTCGCAATGTCAGTGAAGAAACAGAATATGCAGCAATCTTCTGTCTGGTGCAGAGGTTTGTTAAACGAACAGTGGCTAGAAGAAGGTAGTCATAGGTATTTTCCAAGTCAGCTGTTAACCCACAGCCCCCAGGCCCTCACTGCTTCCTACACAACAGTGAGGAACTCAGCCACCTACCTGGATTCCAGAATATCCACCGTAGTTGTGCCACTTGATACGGAGAAAATCCTTTTAGCTGTATGCTCAAGGACAGACTGCCATCAGATGGGATCAACAACTGATGTACGTTCTTGTTTTTACCGTATTTTAAACTCTTGGACAGGCTCTTTATCATTGCATTAAACATTTTTCAAAGTACCTGGTCACAAAAGGAGACAGAATAAATTATTTGACCAAGCAGAGTAATAATTCCTTCCTAATATACTGTGCAATACCATCTTGACATATACATTTTTGATCATCACACATAGGTGGTTTCCTACTACTAAATTCACTAGGCGTTCCCTAGTACAGAATTTCTCTGAATAATCCCCATAGCTGCTGCAGGGAGATACAGGGGAAACTAGATCCAAACAAACCACACAACTAAGTTTACACTGTGTGCTTCGGAATTCTTGGCCATGGTGGGCCATGTGATGGCCCAACCCTGTTTTACTTCCATATTGTCTATTGCAACTATATTTCCAAGGACTAGGGAACAATATGCTAACTTCTAGTTAATAGCTAACAGTAACAGACAAACCCGTAACATTTCAAGCAAGAAAAACTAAGACCTATAAAACCATGATTTACAAGTTATTTCTTCCCACCATGAGCAGCTATTCTTAAAAGGAGCCTTATCCTGATATCACCCCCATCCCTCCCACCCACATTCCACATTTTTCTTTCCATCTCTGGCCTTGGCCACATTGTCTGCCTTGCATTAGCCCTTGATTGACTGCCCTCTGCACTTTCCCTCTCCTGTTCTATGCTAGTGGGTATTGATTCTCGGTATTGGAACTCTCCTTCTATGTCCCTTACCAGGCACTATTAAGTCTGTAATATATTCTTTCTGCAGTGCAACACTGTCAGCTGACTGAGTATAAGTAGAAACACAGAGTCACAGAATGTCAGAGGTAAAAGGAAAGCCAGAATTTATGCCATTCAACTCCATCATTTTACAAATGATGACACTGAAGCCAGAGAGGTAAGAGCCTTGCATAAGATCATCCAGGTAATAAAAGTGAAGGTTCTAGGACCCAGACCTGTGGGTCTGTCTGCTGGTCCAGCTCTGGACTTTACTTTGATCAGTGTTTCATCTCCTAGAATTGTGAGGCTTACTCAGGAAACAAACTCATCATCCTATGGGTTTGGTTATTAAAAAGTAACATATTAAAGAAAGAATTCAGAATAGACAGAAGCCCTTTACAGTAGAGGATAATCAATTATTTAACATTTCTCAATGCCAGCCAAATTATAGACAATTTAAAATATTATTACTCTGTTACCCAAGATACTTCCTTGGGCCCCCTAGGTGAAGGTAGAAAATGAAAAAGAGATATTTTGAAAATTTCAAGCAAGCAGGATTTTTAGGGTTGGATAATCATTTTCCTGCACTAATGCATTAGTGCAGGAGAATGGCTCAGCAAATCCAACTGCTTATGACTTTGTTCTTTTTTACTTGGAGTGCATAAAAGCATGCAGAAGAGAGCTAGGGTACAGAGTTGGTTGGGTATAAGGGATAGCAGAATCTAAGCAACTGCTTCCTATTTTGGCTCCTGTGTTGGTTATTTTCCATCAGGTTGTCCTCCATCCATTCTCTGTCTTCTCTGCATTATACTTGCCTGGGACAGGGAGACGGAGAAGACTTTTGTGCTCTCTATGACCTCTACTGGCTATATCAGCCAGGTTCCCTTGACCTCTGGCTTCTGGTTGGAATCAGTTAATGGGAGGCTCTGCCTGGAGGGAGAAGAGAGAGGACTGTTTGTCTGTTTACTTGTTTTGTTGTTTTTTTCCACCACTGTCCTCCTGCTTTATGCTGTGGTTCTAGTGTAATACCTCGATCCCTCAACTATAGCTTCTGTGAAGTGGTTCTTCTCCATGGCTCTAGATCTCATCAGAATCCTCTAAGACTATTCCCTCCCCTTCCTTCTTCATGTCTAGAGGTGTTAATAACTTCTTCTTGTTGCTAGCCTCTGACTGCCTCAATGTCCCCTGGAGCTTCCCTTAATGTTGCTACGTAAATAGTTCCTTCCCACTCTGTAAATTGTCTCCTCACACTTTCCTCTGAACGGGTTTTCTTTGCTTGCCTGGGCACCCACTAAAACAGTTCATTTTGGGTTAATCATTGTCTGAAGTCACCATTTATCTTCTTCGCTGCAGCAGCAAAGCCATCATCATAAAGGATAGGATCAATTCTTGTTCATTTTGTATCTCATAGATCTGCTAATCCATGAGAAATGCGGCTAATCTGAGCAGAGGACTGACTCTCATCTCCAATTGCATTTTTGCTTTTTGGATTTGGTTGATACCAAATATGAAGAAAGACCATTAGCAGATAGGAGGATACAAGAGCAAAGGTTATATGTGGTTTATGTTTTTACATTCTAACACTTTTTCCTGAATTATGGAGACCGACGTAAGAACTTTGTTGTTTATATAGAACCTGATAACATCCAATAATCAGAAACATGGCTCGTTTGGTTGATTATTGCTGGATAAGCCACTATATTTGCAAAATAAATAAATAAATAATTAATTATTAGTGGGTAGGTTTGAAACTGACCCCAGTTTCCCTCCAGAGCAGAATTATTGTTGACTTGTTTTAACTTTTTTTCTCAATCATTGTGGTTACCAGTGCTGATTAATGAGGGTTCATTTACTAATGTTATAAATATTAATTTTAGGTTGGATATTATCATTTCTACCAGTGGAAAAATTATTTACCTGTATTTTTTTTTTAAGAAATGGATGCTGTATGTTTACTCTTTTCAATGAATCTCTTATGAGTTCAGGGAGCTCTGCAGAAGGAAAAAGGCGCCTTTTCAATAATAGATAGGAAATGGGACAAGAAGTAGAAAATATGGAGGGTTCATGTTTTATCCTAGATGTTGACTGGACTTAGGTGGTAGGTCATTCATTCTTTTAGGCCATTTACATTTATTAAGTTAATATTTATAAAGTCCTATCAAGTATCAGAAGGTGGAGATTGAAAGATTCATAAGACATGCTTATGTCACAATGGACTCAATCCAACGGAGAAGGAGATACCTGGGGGAGTAACTGTCCTTCACTAAGTAGAAAGATGGTGCCAGCCGCTACCCATTCTTACTCACCTATTTAGTTTGGGCTAAGAATAAGGGCAACTCAAATCCCGACCCCTTGGCTTCATCATTGTAAAGGTGGACTCTAGAAAAAGCTTCTAGCTTCACTTCGGGGAGCAGTGTGTGACAAGAGGGTCTTAAAGGGGAGCACCAGGTCTGTATTAAAGATTATTTTGATTGAAAGGTCAACTGCTAAAAGAAAGAAGGGAGGGAGGAAAGAGAGAGAAAGGAAGAAAGGAAAGAAAGGAAAAAAGAAAGGAGGTAGGTAGGAACAGAGGGGAGAGAAAAAAGAGGGGAAGAAGAAGAAGAAAAACAGGATGAGGAGGTGGAGGAGGAAGGAGTTAGAAAGAAGGAAGGAAGGCTGGAAACCCATTGACCTAGAGCAAAGTTCTGTGAATATTTTTTATAAAGCACCAAATAATAAGTCCTTTAGGCTTTATAGGCCATACAATCTCTGTCACAACTACTCTGATCCGCTTGGTAACAATAAAGCAGCTGGAGACAATCAGTTAATTTATGGAACACTGAAATTTGCATTTCATATAGTTTTCACATGTCACAAAATATTACTCCTCCTTGGATGATTTTGACCACTTAAAAGTGTAAAAATCAGTTCTAAATTGTAGGACATATAAAAAAAAAAACTATATCCATGGGCCATAGTTTGTCAAATCCCAGGCTAGAGTGACAAGCCTAAAGGAAGAGAAGCATCGTATACCATTGCTCTGCCAGAATACCCAATAATATAGTCTCTAACACCTTCCATGGTTATTTGGTATATTCACTGATGAGGATCTACCATTAACTAGGTGCAGTATCTTCCCTGCGAACCCTGGGTCGGGTGCATCAGTTGACCTTCACACCATGCTCTTCTTTGCCTGTAAAATAGGTAAGTTTAGGCCAGGCGCGGTGGCTCACGCCTGTAATCCCAGCACTCTGGGAGGCCAAGGTGGGCGGATCACAAGGTCAGGAGGTAGAGACCATCCTAGCTAACATGGTGAAACCCCGTCTCTACTAAAAATACAAAAAATTAGCCGGGCATGGTGGCGGGAGTCTGTAGTCCCAGCTACTCGTGAGGCTGAGGCAGGAGAATGGCGTGAACCTGGGAGGCGGAGCTTGCAGTGAGCCGAGATTGTGCCACTGCACTCCAACCTGGGTGACAGAGCTAGACTTTGTCAAAAAAAAAAAAAAAAAAAAAAGATAAATTTACCTGGACTACTGAAAACTCACAGGTTTTGATGAGGATAAACGAAATAAAGCCCATCAAAAGTACTTTGTGCTTTTGGAAAGAAAAGCATTCCACAAACCCAATGTATTATTAAAGAAAAAGCAAAATTGTCAGAAGGAATTGGAAAGCCCCAAAGCACAGTACCACATGACTGAAAAATGTAGCCACGATGGAGCTCTTCCCACTGAGATAAATGTTGTGGCCTTCTCTTCTTAACATGCTCTCCCCATATTTCATCATCTGCAAATGGGATGACTTTACTGCCTGTTCTTTTTCCTTCTTTTCTTTTTTTCCTACCTCATTAATCCATGAGAGAATCAAATTGTTCCTCAAATGGATTGCTTGGTGGCACTTGGCTGGCTCCTTCTGTCTGATGCAGCCCACAGGGCTGTACTTAACGGGCCAAGGTCTGTGTTCACTTTCCAAGTTTAATAATCAATTGATAGGTTACCCCTTGTATAGTACACTATTGAAAACCTTCTTATACAATTCAGAGAGCTAGGGTATAGAGTTGGTTGGGTATAAGGGATAGCAGAATCTAAGTAACTGCTTCCTATTTTTGCTCCTGTGTTGGTTATTTTGTAAAGACTATAGGCAAAGTCTTTTTAGAGTCAACTTGTTTAGATAACCAAATAGTCCTTTCAAGGGTGGCAGAATGGGATCATTTTTGTGAATTAGATCTTTCTTATTCTTGGTATGATGTGACATATCTTAATATTTTATATGGTTTTTCAGGTTGAATTATTCTGGCATCTTCCCCTATAAAAGCAATTCTAAAATTGCCTGTTTTTTTTTTTTTTTTCCTGATAATTCTCATCCCCTCTGGGCCCAGGTACAGTTGACCAGTTACATTTAAAGACTACACTTTGTCCACCTTAGATTGGTTCAAATTTTATCTGAAAGTTTTGAGCTTTCTGTCTTCCAATGTTATGGTTTCCAGATTTTTCTCTATCAAATGCAGCTGTGATTTCTAAGAATGACTAAAACAAGATTGCATAATATCTTCCTTGTCACGAGGGAATTTCTTCTCTCCACTGGAGGCTGCCTTGGCCTCAAGTTCTTGGTATATTTGTCTCAGAAATTATTTATTTTCATTTCCTGCACATCATCTTTTTTTTTTTTTTTTTTAACTTTACCTGTCAAAGCTGGGTCTTCAGAGTAGAATTAGGCATAGAAACACTTAAGTAGGAGACACTGAAGAGAATTTTGCACAGTAAAAAGGGATTACGCTTGTTTTTGGTTAAGGTTAAAATTTAGTTACTTAGCTTTTAGAGATAGTATGATTAAACACATCTTTTCTGTAATATCATCATTCATGCAACATACCTTTTTCCCTTAAACTTTAAACTTCTCTTCTTTATCCTGGCTTTATTTCTCAATGTTCTTGTTATTATTACATGAATATTTCTACATGTGTAAGTGACATGAATTAGCCCTTTCCTATTTTATAGTTCTCTTCCATTTATTTCTTTCAAACCTTCTCTTGTGCGATATAACTCCAATATTATATAATAACCATCCTCATCGTAGTTCGACGCAAACTTGTAATGTCAGTGCTGACAGAGTAAAAGATATTTTTCTAAAGCTTGTCTCATGAAACTTGAACCATAATTTTTATTAGATGGAAAAAATTTGCTCCCAGTAGAGTGGAAGAGAAGAAAAGCACTTCTTTCCTTTAAAAGGAATTTTGAGTAGTTTTAATAACAAACCATTCTGGGCCATTGCTATTGTGTCTAAGAGGTACCAATGTCCCTCACTTGTGCAGTTTGCGCTTAAAACAGTGTCACTTGAATTCAATCAAGTACAGTCCTCTGATTACTTTTATTTCTGGGACAGATTTCAAGAGCAACTTCTAATTTTAGGTATTGTAGCTGAAATTCTTCCCATCCCCTGTACTCCACTGATGTTCTATGTGCATTAGCTTCCCTTTAAAGGCGACAATCAAAGGCACTTCATAGAGGACGCAGAAAGCTCATGTGGGTGGAGGTGAGGGAGGCCAGAGAGAGAGACAGATAAATGTTTTTGTGTTTTTGTCTGTGTGTTTAATTTCACATGACCGTTTTCACAGATAAGCAACTTTTAGAATCTATTTTGATAATTACATCATAGAGACTAGAATACAATGTGGGCTATTCTAATTATTTAGATTAAGGCATAACGTCTCTTCTGTGAATACAACTCAGTTTGCATTCTTACTGTGCATGAGATACATATAACACATAGGGCATCCTCCTGGATATTTTAAATCTGCACGTAATGATCAGCAGTCTTTTCTATCTGGTATTATTGCAAAGACCAGGGCAGATGAGCCAAAGAAGAGTGAGTATGGGTGCACAAATTAGGAAGTTCTGAAGTTTCATTCTGAAATAGGTGTATCTGGGTGAGACTGGGATGCTCACCCAGACGAATGCAACTGTGCTGAAATGAAATTCTCTGAAATAAATTTGTTCGTAATCCTGAATGCCTAGAGCTCCGAGTTCTTACCTGTCTGCCTGCAAATACCTAAAGGTGAGCAGGCACTAGTTCCTAGTCAGGAATCCCAGAGATTATGAGTGCCATAAACACTGAAGATTAGTGCCAGCATGGGAAAATGAAGGAATCCATCATCTTTCTGTTTGGAATATGGAGAATCATTTATGTTTCTCACTTCACAACCGGACTATCCACTGTGTACCCCAGCATGCGTTCCATTATGTGCTTAATCACTCTCCTTGAAATTGCATATGGGTACTTGCAACCTCCCAGTGAGTCAGGATCCCAGCCAGAATCGGATGGCATTTCCCTGAGCATTTAGTAAAGTGATTGCTTGCAAAGAAGTGAGCTGAATTAAGGGGAACAAATAAGGGCTGATGCCACACCCTTGGGCTAACCATAGGGGGAAGCCATTACCAGCTACAGGGTCAGGGTCAAGAGCAGGAGGCACATCCCAGTGGGAGCCGCCGATGGCTATAACCACAGTGACGGTTAAGAGTGCAACCGCTACCACAGCACGACCCAGCACTAGGGAAGAAACTAACCGCTCTTTGGGCTTGTTCCCTGGTGGCTGAAACCAAGTGACTGCAGAGGGCACAGGAGCTCCTGACCATTCCGCCTTCTGGCCAGCGACCAGGGCAGAGGAGGCTGGGCTGAGCTGGAGTGGGGATAGAGGATGCCCGCACATTCTCCTCATATAACCCTGCTTCTTCATGTTCCTGAAGTTCTTGGCTTTCCTTTTTGGTTTTCTCCTCCCGGCCTTATGCTCTCAGTTTCCCTGCGTAGCAGTATTTCCTCACTCTGTGCTCGCTGTCTGTGCCATCCCATCGTGCGATTGGCACCGCAGGCCTCCTCCATATGCCCGCTCCGGCGCCTCCCGCCGGCTCCGCGTGGCGACATCCAGGGTGTCCGCCGCTCTTCCCGCCGCCGCCCTCACCTGCGGGGGCTGTGCACGGGATGTCGCAACCGCCTTCCGGAACTGGAAACCTTTCCGGCACCAATATTTTGAAGTCACGCTTTGAGGTTGCAAATCTGTCACTGATACATCCTTTCACATAGCACCGTTTGTATTTTGAGTGTTGCGTAGTAAATCGTAATTGCCACCAACTAAAATAGATTTAGGAAATAGGAAGTGTGGGCATTTCTTATAATTTACCATTCACGTTGAATCTTTTCCTCAGTGTGACTGTAATCACAGCTCTTGCATAAAACACCAAGTAACATGTTGGCCCGAACTGAACAAAACTGCTTATTCTCTTCAAATTGCATTAAGCTTATCGTTTCGAGCCTAGCAGATTTTCTCTCCACAGGAATTTTGAAGATGCCAGTTGATAATATGTCTACTTGCCAAAGCCCAGTTGAGTAATTTAAATTGTTGGTAGTGTGGTCACTGGAAGTGCATGAATGTATCGGGATGAAATTTACATTGTCATGATTCTCTTTATGAGAATTCAGAGAAAAACTTCACAGACCTCTGCTAAGAATTCCTGTGCTCCATCTGACACAGCTGTGGGTATTTCTGTAGCCTCTGGACATTGGAAAACTTGTGTATGTGAATCATGCATTTATCTTGGCTCTGCAGTTAAGTATTTCAGTGAAATTTCAGATTCACCTCTAGCATGCTGCTATGGTCTGAAGGTTTGTATCTCCCTGGAATTCCTATGTTGCAATCCTCATCCCATGGTGATGGCATTAGGAAGTGGGGCCTTTTGGGCAGAGCCCTCATGAATGGCATTGGTGCCCTTATGAAAGAGACCTGAGATAGATGCTTCACCTCTTCTGCCATGTGAAGACACCACGAGAAGGCACCATGTATGAACCAGAAATTGGGCCCTAACCAGCCACTTAATATGCCTTGATCTTGGACTCTCCAGCCTCCAGAACTCTAAGAAAGAAATTTATTTTGCTCATAAGCTACCCAGTCTATGGTATTTTGTTATGGCAACCCGGACGGAATAAGACTGATCCATTTTGTGCAGTACAACACTGGGTCGTTATTACTTTTTTCACTTTCATTTGTTCATATTCAATCTATGGAAAAGCTGTTACTTCTGCTTCCAAAGTACATTTGAGTCTACCTTCAACTTTGTTTTTTTCTTTTTCTTTCTCTGCCTCTCAGGTTTAAGTGATTCTCCTGCCTCAGCCTCCTACATAACTGAGATTACAGGCATGTGCTACCATGCCAGGCTAATTTTTAAAAATATTTTTAGTAGAGACTGGGTTTCATCATATTGGCCAGGCTGGTCTCAAACTCCTGACCTCAGGTGATTCATCCACCTCGACCTCCCAAAGTGCTGGCATTACAGGCATGAGCCACCACGCCTGGCCTGAGTCTACCTTCAACTTTACTCTTAATGTCCACTTTAGTGATGGAGGGAAAGCCACCAGCATTTCTTCTGGACCCCTGTCACAGCCATATGACTACTCTGTTGCTTTCCTAGTCATCTCTCTCCAATTTCTTCCCCACGCAGCATCTTAACTTTTAAAAACATGAATCTAATTATTTCCCCCTAATTTGCAAGAATAACACAGTGAACATACATATACTTGTTACCTGTGTTTACTCACATTTTACCCATGAACACTGTAGCATATATTTGCTAACAAGAAGTTCAGCCTTCTACGTATCCACAGTAATGTTATCACACTCAGGAAATTTAACTTTGATGCAATACTATTATCTATTATACACTAATATTCAAACTTCCACAACTGTCCCAATAATGTTCCTCACAGCTGTTTTTTGCTGTTGTTGTCACCTGCGTGTATGTTTTATTCATTATTAATTTAGTACCATATATTGAATTTAGCCATGATGACTTTTTAATTTCATTTTGAAGAGTCCATGTCCATAGTATTGCAGAATATCTCTCGGTCTGGATTTGTCTGATGGTTTTTGCAGATTTGCTTCAGGTTAAAAGTGTTTAATTTTAATTTTTGCAAGAACACTCTAGAGCTGATGTGGCCTCAGTGTATCACAGCAAGGGAACAGACTGTTAATTTATTCCATTAAAGGTAATGTGAAGTCTGATCATTTGGTCAAGGTATTACTCACTAGACTTTTTCATTTTAAATGTTTCCTTTCCTTTTGTAATTTACCTGTAATCTGCAAAGCGATGAATCTAATTACCTGAAAGATAAAAATTTCCACTTAAAAAATTATATACAGAACACTTCCGACTGTTTTCCATCTAACTGCCTTTGTATATGTTTTTCTCACCACTATGTTTATTGCATAATTAGCTCCTTCTTATATTTCATGCCTAGGATTAAATTTCTGTCTTCAGAGGAGCTTTCTATGATTATCCAATCAAAGGAAGCCTCTCACCAGCCATCAGCTACTCAGCACCTTAGCACCCTGTTTCCTTTCTAGTACTTTCCAAGGTTGTGATTACGTGTCTGGCTACACACTTAATATCTATAGCTATAACTATACTATAAGGGCAGAAATATCAGGACTTTCTTTTTCACTTTTGTAGCCCCAGTGTTAAAATAGAGAGAGAGAGCTATACACATGGTAGACTATCAAATAAACATTTATTGAATGAGAAAATCAATGCATGTAAGAATAAATGTTATATATTGATAGATTTTTTTTTACATTCTTAGATATTTTAAAATAATTTTTGCAGCAAGAAGGCCAAGGAAGTGGGGCAGAGTTGTGAGGGGTTTTTGTTTGTTTTTGATACAGCCTCACTCTCTCATGTCACCCAGGCTGGAGCGCAGTGGCATGATCTCAGCTCACTGCAACCTCCACCTCCAGGGTTCAAGCAAATCTCATGCCTCAACCTCCCTAGTAGCTGGGACTACAGGCATGTGTCACCACTCCCGGCTATTTTTTTTTTTTTTTTTTTTTTTTTTGGTATTTTTAGAGAGACGAGGTTTTGCCATTTTGGCCAGC
Source organism: Piliocolobus tephrosceles (assembly GCF_002776525.5). Taxonomy (NCBI): domain Eukaryota; kingdom Metazoa; phylum Chordata; class Mammalia; order Primates; family Cercopithecidae; genus Piliocolobus; species Piliocolobus tephrosceles. Next base: position 93,103,531 of record NC_045447.1, on the reverse strand, counting down.
CTGCTCTTGAACTCCTGACCTCGGGTGATCAGCCCACCTCAGCCCCCGCTAAGAACTGGGATTACAGGCGTGAGCCACTGTGCCTGGCCAAGAGTTGTGGGGTTCTATACCAAAATTTATACTCCTCTTTTCACTGTGTGACTTTGCCAGTGCGAAGCAGCTGCCCTGACAGGGACTATGTTTCCAGTGTCCCTAGCATCCAGGTGTGTCCAAGAGATCAGTTCTTGCCAATATAATGTGGGTAGTGTCGTGTGTTTCACTTCCTGGTCCTGCTTTTAAGAAGTGAGTGGGACTTCTCCATTGTCTCTTTCTCTCTGTCAGCTAGAAGCTATTAGGACTTGGCATAGCCACAGTCTAGAAGGATCCTAGGTCCTTGAGCTGTGACAGGGAAAAAGCTATGTATCAGACTATGATGGGAATAAGAAATAAATTTTTAGTGCATATATCCATGCAAAATTTGCCATTTACTTGTAATATCATCTCGAGGTACTCTGAATAATATAGAAACAAAAATTTGGAAGACTGGTAACTGAAAAGTAAGAGAATAAAAGTGAAAAGAAAGTTGTGATTACTTAAGATTCCCTGTTAGAATTCTATTTTGAGAAGTATATACTTTCCAGATTCTTCAAGCTATACAGAATAGGATTAGACCTGAAAACACTCAGGAGGGAGACTTTGAAGATGATTTTACTACAGCGTAAAAGCAGGGGCTATCTTTGCCTTTGGAAAAGGTGAAAATGCAGTTGCTTAGCTTTTAGAGATGGTATGGTTAAACCTCCTCGTTTCTCAGATGCTATACCCTACTGCCAAACTAATCTGGGGAAATTCCAGTATGATTTAAGAGACAATCCATCAAATCTTTCCTTCGTTGCCTCCAGTAAATTTTATCTGTTGTGGGTAGCATTACTAATGGAACAACAATCTAACTTGTAATTATTTATTATCAAGCCAGTGAATAAAAGGATTTGCTGAACTTTAGTGATGGAGGGGATCTTTAGTTTATTTTACAGTGGGGCAGATAATGTAAGTGCTTGCCTCCCAGAGTTCAATACAGAGATAGCTACTGGCCAACATGAGCCCAGAAACTAGGGCTCCTGGCCAAAGCAGTTAGTCACCTCCTGGATCCAAAGCTATATGACACTCTGACTATGACTTAGTAAAAGCGATTTTGAAGGACTCAGTTGATATTACCCACGCCTCCAGTTTGTTTCAGTTGTAACAGAGAGAAGTTGATAGGGCATTTACAAATGCATTTCCTATACTTCTACCTTGAACTAATGTGACTGTTTCTAAACAAACATAACCAAGACACATTCAAATACTTGTGAGATTTTCAGAGTATGCATTTATTCTAGTGATAGTGTCATTACCCATGAAATGTTAAAATCTGTATTTAACATTATTTAAGAGCTCATGACACATTATTCTTTCAATTGCCTTTTTCTTTTGATTACAAAAGTGATAGTATATACCCTGAGAACTGAAGAAAAAAGAAGAAACTTCAAAAGAACCCAAATTGGTTAACTCAAAAGTAACCATTCTAAACATGGTAAAGTAATTCCTTAAATGTAAATATGTCTAGGGGTATGTTTATGTGTATGTGGTTACATAATACTATAGAAATGGTTTTGCTTTGAAAGTTTTATCATGTATATTTGCTTATAAAATAAATCTGTTAATTTTAGCTATCATATTGAGTTGGACAGCATTCATAGATCTTTGTCTAACATTCCAGCTATGGCAAGTTACTGAGTAAAATTTAAAGGCTTTTGATCCTTAAGTGGGACCATTCTCTTGAATTAATTGATTAAGTCAGCTGAATTGCTTTGTGTTAGTAAACATTCATCCTCAGATTTGTCATTTGAAAACAAGCAAAAGATACTGGACCAATATCTGGTGATTAAGATAAGTGATTAATTTAAGGAATGCTATTTTGAAGCAAATAGAAGGTGGCTAAATATATGGTGAGACACTCTGAAGGTGTCACAGAAGACAGGTTCAAAAGAAGGGTTCCAAAAATATTTCAGTAATGGAGGCACTTACCAAATAAACATGTGTTACCATATGATGGCTACTTTAAAGAAAACATCACTTCAATGCTTATGTTCTCATGTGAGTATCACAAAATCAGCTTCTTGAAGCTATTGTTATTTCTAGGCATTTACACACATTAGCACGTAAAGGTGGAGGGCAAGCAATCTGAATCTGCCATCTTATGCGTGTGTAGGAGAAAGCTGGGTTTTGTCATTTCTTATATCCTGTCCTATTACAAATAAATAAAGAGAAAAAAAAAGAAGGAAGGAAGTTAGGAGGAAGGAAAAGAAAAAAGAGACATACAAAGCACAAAAAGGAAAGGAAAGAGAGAAAAAAGGGAAGGAAAATAAGAGGAAAGGGAAGAAAGGAAGGAAGGAAGACGGCCGACCAAATGTTCTCGTAAATTAATAACAAAGCCAGTACTTACAGATGAATTTAGGAAGCTACTCTTAAACTTAGTGCAGACCAATAGTTTTCAAAATTTTAGAGTTAAATGTACTCTTCTGTAGTATTTCTAATACTCTGTAACTCCAATTACAGCGAAATTTGAGGATGAATTGAAGATGATGAAGCAGATCCACACAGATACACATTAGATACTGTCTTCATAATCACAGAGTTTCCAGAGAACAACTTTTGAAAACCAGTTTTAGGCTGATGAAGCCCATTAGCGTGGTTATCCTATCTCCCCAGGGTTTCCAAAGAAGGAGCACTCATGATAACCAGATAAAGACAGCTGAACAAGGTTTTCGGAATCTGAGATCCTTAAAGATGAAGCACTTTGACCAGAAATGGAATCTTGGTGCCTTTATCAACTCATTATCCTGCTTGTGCTCTAAAAGGATAGCATTGTGCTGAATATGCCCATTAAAATCCACCACCTTCAACAATAAAATGTCACCCAGAATGACAGCCTATCTTTAATCATATTTTAATATAAAGCCTGAAAGAAAAATTGACTTTAGAGATACATTTTTTTTTTTTTCCAGATCTGGGAAATCCAGTCACTACTTTCAAACAATTTCTACTATTACTTAAGTATAGTCTTTTTTAAAAATTATGCACACAAATACACACACAGCTCAGAAACAAAAACTACTTTTCTATTTCCATCTGACTGTATTACATGATTCTGGAATGAAATCATAATTTGTAAAATTCTTATAGCAGTGATTGGATCATTATATACTAACTCCTATGCATATAACGAGTAGAATAGTAGATGCTAGAAAGAACCTTTTACTCTTCCACTTTGTGTAGTGAAATATTTTTCTGTAATATAAAAATATAGAAATAATAAATAATGAAAAAAACTATCTCAAATTTGTTGTTTACCTAATTATGCCTGCCAATAAAAATTCAGGGAAAGAAGGTAAATAATATACTTATTAAAAAGAGTTTATTTTGTGTATCTGTATGGGGCTAAGCAAACTGTTTCATAAAAGGATATAATACATCAAGGTCTGCTTTCTGGGAGTCTACATTTTTACAGCAATTAAGACAGAAACAGATCAACAGAAAAGAAGTGCAGGAGTAACATAAGTAAATAAGTAGTATCTATAAGCAGAAAAGGAAATAGGGATTACAAGAAGGAGGATGTAGTAAACAAAGTTATTGGCTGAGCGAGGTGACTCACACCTGTAATCCCAGCACTTTGGGAGGCCAAGGTGGGTGGATCACATGAGGTCAGGAGTTTGAGACCAGCCTGACCAACTTGGTGAAACCCCATCTCTACTAAAAATACAAAAATTAGCCAGATGTGGTGGCACGTGCCTGTAGTCCCAACTACTCTGGAGGCTGAGGCAGAAGAATTGCTTGAACCCGAGAGGCAGAGGTTGCAGTGAGCTGAGATCACCCCACTGCACTCCAGCCTGGGTGACAGAGCAAGACTCCGTCTCAAAAAAGAAAAAAAAGTTATTATTACATTTTATCTTTAAAAATAAGAAATTTGTCTACCTTTTTAGATTTCAGTAATTGAAAATATCTATCATAAGTAAAGGACATACAAATAATAACTCAAAAATGTATTTCCACTCACAGGAGTGGTGGTGAATAGACCTTCAAAATCAAACTATTTCATAAGGTTTTCATTAGATGTGGTAGGCTAAGGAATGACTTCCTAAAGCTGTCCACATCCTAACTTCGAGGACCTGTAGGTTACTTTACATAGCAAAGGGGACATTTCTGTAATTGAATTAAGAATCTTGAGATGGGAAAAGTATACTAGATTGTTTGGGTGGGCTGAGTGTATTGACAGGGTCCTTATAAGAAAAACGGGGGGAAAGGAGAGTCAGAGGAAATGTGAAGATTGAAACAGTGGTAGGAGTGATGTGGGGCCATGAGCCAAGGAATGTGGGCAGTCTCTTAAAACTGGAAAGAATCAGGAAACAGATTGTCCCTTAGAGCTTCCAGAAGGAATGTGGCCCTACCAGTCCATTTTGGGCTTCTGATCTCCAGAACTGTAAGACAATACATCTGGGTTGCATTGTCATGAAGTATGTGGTAATTTGTTATAGCAGCAATAGGAAACTAATGCATTAGCTTTGGGCGGAAAGTGGTTTGTTAAGGAAAAGTCTTACAAAATCAGATGCAATTTCTCTTCAAACAGATGATTTCTCAATTCAGATTGATGTCAGATCAACCAGCAACTGTTTGTTTTTCTAATAGCTTTTGGACAGGAAATGAACTGTCGTTTCTTCTGCCTCTTCTAGGTACCAGTCAGAGTGATTTTTTTTTCTAAAATATTATTTCATTTAATCAATATAACAACTCTAAAATGGAAGCATCAGCTCCTATTATAGATGAAGTAGCTGATTCTCAGAGAAAATAAACAACTCAATGCATTTCAAGTTGGTGATAGAATGAGACAAATTCAATAATGGGATAGAAATTAGAATGTAGACAAATTTATATTCCCTTTAGAGAGTAAATATACAAGACAGATAGATGAGACAGATAGATTTAGATATAGATATAGATAGGTAGGCAGGCAGGCTGACAGGAGAGGGGAAAATCACAAAGAATTTTACAAATAGAATTTAGTGTGGCCGAGTTTACAGAGCAAAGTTTTGGCCTAGATAGTTATAAGAAAAAAAAAAAAATCTTTTGGACACTCCATCTAACCTCTTGGTTTCCTCTTCTATAAAAGAAAGATAACAATAGACGTCTCTCTTATAAAGAATCCCAAGGAACAGGGCTGAATGGTGTGACATTGAAGAGCTCTTTAAATGTTGATTCAACAGTCTGTGGTCTACTTAGGATCCCCAAACCAATTTGTGACTCATTCAACACTAAGAGGTTATCTGTTCTGAAGGAGGAAAAGAGACATTGTAAATCAGGTGGCAATCAATGATTCCAAAGGGAATTGAACATATTCTTTGTCCAAATGAACAGAAGATGTTGGTTTGAGTCGTGTGCTCTCAGTGAGCCGAAGCTGGTTACCAGAGGGTGAGCACAATGCAAGGGAATCTTGAAGAACAGCAGCTCCCAAGACATCTTGGGTAAGTGTCTCAAGTTAAGTCATCAAGATGAATGAGGTCACCTAGATACAGTTTAGACAACTGCAAAGCAGAACAATATGACTGAAGACTGGCTTAAGACCTCAGCACAACTACAGAGCCAACAGCAGCTGGAAACTCTTAAGAACTAAATGCAAAGGAGAGAGTAATTTTGACATCAAAGGGATCAGTTTGACAAATGAAAATCAAATTGGATGGACTTTAATGCAAACAGCTGGGTGTGATGCAACCTAAAGAGGCAGATTTCCTGGAGTCAGTCAAAGAGATTTATTAGAATCCCACATACTACCCAAGGAGAATATAAATACAGATTTTTTAATTTTCAAGTTTTTTCCATTTCAAACAATGGAGAGGAGAGTATGGTAAGATAAACAGACTGTACCAAAATCTTTGGAATGACTTGATAGCTAAGCTTGTTCTGTGTCAAGATGTTTTCTTTTGTTCCTTCTACGTTTTCCTTCCTTCCTGTCTTCTATCTCTTCTTTTAATGTATAGAAAATTTTTTCTTGAGATAGTATATCTGAATGTAATATGATTGATTCAAAGAGTAAATATATTCCTGCTGAATGATGTTTGTTACTGGAAGCTCACCTGAATGGGCCAGGACTCCACAATGCCTTATGTGAAAGGGAATAAAATAGGTACATTTGCTTCTCAATATGGGCTTGGCAACTGGCTTTTCCACAAAATGCACCAAGTGCGATATGGTTACACATCGGCTATGGTTGAGACCAGAGGGTAGGTAGCTCATTTGCTGATGGAAAGAGTTTAGACTCAAGGTAAGTGAAAGGAGGAACCAAAGTTTATCATCAGTTATAAAGTGGCTTGAGGGAATACTGTCTGTTCTATCTGGCAACAGTGATCTACCCTTACTCTGTTACCATTGGTAAGCCACTTGATTCAGAATGCAAATATCAAGTGTAAAGAATTAAAGTTGTTGGAAAAGGCAACACTATTGCATGTATGATTGCCTGGATTCCTCCCCTGTAATATAGTGAAAACTCCTTGAAGACAGAAACACTTATTCAAGAAGCATAGAATCTCCATAACACTGCACATTATTGTATCCCCAGAAATTTAACAAACTATGGCATCCAGGGGGCACACAATACATAGTTGATGTGGTAATGAGTAACATGAGCCAGAAATCTGTAAATGCATCTAGATATGGTTAAGTGTAAAGGGAGAGATAAGATACCCTCTGTTTCATTGTTGTCATTATCTATTTCAATTACCTCATGTTGCAGGATCTGCAAAGAAAACTTAAGCCATAAACTCTAAATTTAGGATTTATTTGGGGGTTCCAATAAGACAAAGCAGAAAAAAACATCCTCTAGTTTTTGATACCACTTAATAGGGTCTGTTTGCCTAATTTGAGAACCTATGCAAGGATGTCTAAGTAGCATGTAGGAGACTTTAAGCTAATACACCACTTATCATGTTTTGCTGGTGGATCAGGGAACGATTTCATTGACCTGCAGCTTTGCTCTTGTTCTTGTACCCTTCTAGCTTATTCCATTAATATACTGAAGAAAGATGCGCAGGTGATAAGAAAATGGGCTTATCAGATATTAAGCCCCTTTTCTTTCTGTTCACTACTCACAACCCCTGCTGGTTTCAAGTGTTTGGTTTTTCATTTAAAGGTATATTTTGTTGACATAATAAGCTATTTAAGGCCAGAACTGATTTAAGGTGAAGGTTTTCCTGAAAACTCGTGCTTGCAAATCAGCAAAATAGAACATAGAGTAGAGGTACAAGTATTTGTGTCTGGAAAGTCCTGTGTGCAATCAGCTGATGAATCTGCAGCAAAGCCTTGGGCACTGAAATGGTATATTTTGCTAGTCATATTTGGAATAAAATATTTCAGATTTTTCAAGATTTACTAATCTTCTAAGGAGTTTAAGAATAAATAACAATAAATATGAAGCAGTGGATTCCAACCATGATTTTGCAGCCCAGATAATATATATATGTTTTTAGACTAGTTCAGAAGAGACAATAGCAGTGTTGTGTGTGTGTGTGCTGTGTGTGTGTGTGCATAACTGTGTGTGTATACACATTATGTATAAAGTCTAAACACATTAGCCAGTTTTCAAAAGCCAACTTGGCTGGCAAGGAACTTCTAAGCTGGAAACAAAAATTATAAAATATGTTTTGGATATCAGATCACTTAAGCATTAGTAAAACGGGTGAGATCAACTTTATCTGGCTAAACAGTCACAGAGTTTTCAAACGCATTGGATATCAGTTCATAGTAGCAGTTGATTTTGTCATTCTCTGGATAAAATTAACTTTCTTCAAATAATACATGAGCTCATTCTGTAATGTCAAGCAAGACTTGGAGTGTCCAGATTTAAATTTCAAATGGTTCCCAGAATACTTAAATCCATTAAAATTATTTTCAGATCACAAAAATTGCATTTTCTCCCATTTATCAAAACCATCTCCTTTCCTTCTTACCTTTTACACTAAGAGAATAGAATAGACAGAAATTCAACAGAATTCAATATTGTAAACTTACCACATGTCCAAGATTGGTTCAATTTAGGCAAATCTCATGTGTTTGGGATGCTCTAGACCCGTGCCATTTGAAGTTCTCATGAATATTTCTATTTTTGTCTCTTAACCATTAGGAAGTTGACTCATTTATCTATGTGGGGAGGCTCTCAAGTAGCTGATTCATTTTAGAATAAAATAGTTTTGAGTCAAAATAGTTTTAAGAATAACACTAGACTTTAGACTGTGTGGACACACAGAAAAAGATAAAATGAAAAAAATAGACTGCACAATAGCAGAAAAAATATAGAGGAGAAGGAGCTCAAAATCAGCTTCAGTCATTTGTGAGACGTCCTGACTTTGCAGAAAGGGTGATCTCAGCAGTTAGGAGTTTTCTACGTAGTTAGCAATGGGAGCTAAAGAGGTTAAAACAGCTCATCACTTTATCAGGATTACTGAGGGTATGAGGGAGGCCTTAATGGTCTGGCAGTCCTTTTTGTCACAATTTAATGGCATATCGATCTTGCAGAGTGAACAATCATGACCTTCAACTGTTTACAGATGCTTTGGAGGGAAAAGGCTTAAGAAGCTTATTCCAGGGAAGCTGAGAAGGTTCAGCCCTGACCAGTCAAGTTGAGGAAGTCAAACAGCAATCAAAAAAATCCCAGTTTGGGGGCAGCTTTCCACTAGGGGTGGCACTTACAACTGGGAAGATCACAAGTGCTTCAAGAAAAGCCAGTGGTGTTATAGACAATCAATAAATCAACCAGGAGTGTCATTAACCCAGAGGGGGAGGGGAGTGAGTAGTGTGTGTGTATGTGTATGTGTGTGCACACACACAAACACACATGCCAGTGAAAGAGGAACCCTGTGCATTGGGCTATGCATTTCTGCTGGAACAAGTTTCAAGAAAAGGTTTCACTTAGCGGCCTTTAAGGTTTGGAAGCTTGACATCAGCAGGCTGGAGATCCCAGGATGAGATCCCATATTTCATGAGACAAATCCGGGCAAAGAGCAATATGACAGGGTGTCTTTCTATATAACACAATTAATTTGAGGCTTACGGAAGACATTTTCATGAGTTCACATGAAACTGCCTGCTCAGATGTGGAGAGCTGCTTTTTGAGGGAAGATGAATGCATTGCCATTAAATTTTCAGAAGGGAGAGGAGCTGTGATGTTTAGCTGCAGCATCTATCTCAATGACTCTAACCTAAACTACTGTTGAATTCCAAAACCAAGGTTCCAGCCCTGGCTTTGTCAAATCTCCGCTGTGTGATCTGCAAGCTCCTGGCTGCTATCCAAGGCAAAAAACACAGCTCCTGCCCTCAAACAGCTTATAAGTACTCTAACCAGTCACAGTTTCACATCTTATTTCTGGCTATGAGGCTCTACCCCTTTGAGGGTTGCATGGTGCCCCCCCAAAAGATATCTACATCCTTCTCTGAACCTGTAAATGTTACTTATTTTTTTCAGAAAAAGAAAGGTTGTTACAGATGTAGTTAAGAACTTGAGATCATCCTGCTTTTCTGGGGGAACCCTGAATCCAATGGCAACGGTCCTCATTAAAAGACACACGGAGAGGAGAAGGGGATGTAAAGACAGAGGCGGAGCTTGGGGTGATGCAGTCACAAACCAAGCAACACAAGCATTTCTGGCAGACACTAGGAGCAAGGAGATGGGCATGGAAAGGACTCCCCTGTAAAGCCTCCAGAGGGACTGTGACTTTGCCAACACCTTGATTTTGGACTCTGCCTTCCAAAAATGTGAGGAAATAAATTTTTCTTGATTTAAGCCACCAAACTGGTGGTGATTTGTTAATGCAGCCCTAGACAACTACTGCAGACTTTTTACTGAGATTAGCTTTAACCTTGCTTCCATGTACTGGACTTAATGATAATACACAATGAGAGCCAAGATGTGAATCTGCAAAGTTACTAAATTGTAATAACAAAGTGCATCATTTTTGTCTTTCATCCTCACTACCGATTTGTTTGTTTTCTTTCAAATTTGTTTATAAGGGATTTTCCCCAGATGCTCTGGGAAATGCCCAAAGAAATGCGCCCTGCACTCTACTTGTCCATCTCTTGCTTGAGATGGGTCTGAACCTGGGAACCGCCTTGCCCAGCCTCCAGCCTCCCTACAGCCATTCCTTACTCTGACAAAGATACCTTCCCATAATGCCAATGTGATCACGGTTCCTGTCTATTCTGGCCATATGATGCCTTGGTGACCTGTCTCCCACCTAATTCCATCTCTCACCTCATATTTTCCCAGACCCTCCTTGCATGGAGCAACACTTTAACCATTTTTAAGCTCTTTGCTTTGCATCTGCAAAGGTGCTGTGCCTTTTCTGCACATCCACTTGGCTAATTCATTTATGCTTCAAAACAGAGCTCAAGGGTCTTCTCTTGTGAGAATCACTCTGATTCTTACAACAGAGTTACTTACTACCTTGTTTGGACTACCACTAGCCTACACCGAACTCAAATTGGAAATTATTCATCACATGGCTCTGTTGTGTTTGTACAACTATCTGTCGTAATAGACTGTAAGTGCAGGGAGTAGAAACTTTGCCTTCGCTGTAAATGCCTATCTTCTGGGTCAATGTGTATCTTTTGTATCTGGCCTAGAGCTGGACAAATAATTGGTATTCAATCAATGTTTGATGAATAAATGAAAGAATAACTCACTCTTATCGTGATTAGTAAGCTCTTAAAAGCTCCTGAGACGTAGGTTTATTCACAAGTCATTAACGTATGATAAGCTTGTCTCAGCACTTAAAAGATCTTTGAGGGAGGAGACCGCTTTTTCTTGTGTTTAAAAATTTAATAAGCTAATACTTTTTCATTATAAATGTAAAACAAGTTTCTCGCAGAAAATATGAAAAATAAAAATAAATATTAAAACAGAATTCTTCTTAGTCCTGTCACCCAAAGATAAACACAATTAATTTTTATTTGCATGTAATTAAAAATACATCCATATGGTCATGGGATCAGATAATTGTGATAAAGTATAACATGTATGAAAACACAGACAACCATATGCTAATATTTTCTCTCTCACACACACAGACACACACACACACACACAGACACCCACACACATTGTAGTCATAATCTATATTAGTTAAGGTCACACAAGTTGCTATAAAGCCCAGCCCCCAAAAGTACAATGGCTTAAACACCACAGAGATTTAGGTCTCACTTGCATAATTTCTAAAACAGGTATGCATGATCAGCAAGATGAGGGAGCCAGACTACTTCCACCTTGTGGCCCTGCAGTTCTCACCAGAGAGCTTCCAGGGTTTCCACTAAACAACAAGAAGCATGTGAAGTTTCATGTGGGAGGTTTGAAGTATAGGCCTAGAGGTGGCATGGATTAATTCAATTCTCACTCCATTGGCTATGACTCCACCAACATTGCCTATCCAAATGCAAAGTAGGATGGAAAACATGGTTAATCTGTGTGCCCAGGAAGAAAAGAAAATGGGTTTGCCAGTTTCTGCCATACATTGAATATATTCTTTTATAACCTGATATTTTTCTTTAAGAAATATTTTGTTATAATGATGGGATAACATTAACTACTATTGTAGAATTAGTGAGGCAAGTAGTAATGTTTGTTTTGCCAAACTGTCAACTTTTAAAAATGCTCAAAAACAATTGTTTCATATACTGTGATTATATGTAATTAGCCACATACAAATCCCTGACAGTTATATCTTCATTGTGAATTTTGCTGTTAACCAACATACTATGACTCCACTTACCAATACCTGAGGGAAATTCAGGTTCCATTTTGCTTTAAATAAATGCCATCTTTCATGCCTCCCCTGTGTTTGCATTTGTCTGGACATGTTCTCAACATTCCTGAATCACTTTTGATTTGTTTTGTTTGTATCCCTTGTAGATTGTAGACCAAATCTCAGAATCTTTGTCCCTTAAAATAAAGACCTTTAACTCTTTTTACATTTGCTTGTCAATTAAACTATTAGCTAATAATGTGTTATTATATTTTATCATTCTGAAAGTCATTGTTCTTACATACAGACTTTGCTACACATTTTTTATTTATGTTGTCAATCAACATGCTAGTTTATACTTTTATTTCATATTTTATTATTTGCTTCACTAAAAGAAATTTTTTTGCTATTAAATAGGAAAATATTTATTTTGTTTTATATTCTACAACTGCTAACCTTTGTAAAAATGATGCTGAATAGATAGCTCAGTTTTCCACAATTGTTGTTCCATCAGTGTATGAACACATGAAATAAAGGAGGAAACAAATCCAATTATTTCTTTTTAAATATGAATAGAAACTTTTCTTGTTTTTATTTACTTCTACCTACTCCCACCCACTGCATAGTTTTAATAACTTGTATAACCTGAGCTACTAGACTCAATTTAACATTAGTAATTTCCCATTATATGTCCTTTTCATATATGAACAGGAACATCAGTAGCTATAGAATTGTTGGGTTTTATCTTAGTGCCACAAAACTTGTATTTCTGTGGCGATCTTAGCCATATTTTGCTTAACTCAAAACATTCCACCAAATCTTCAGCGTAGCTTAATTCTGTGAGAACAGATAATTTATTCTGATAATTTCACAACAGAAATAGTCATATTGCCATAGTAACAAATGTTTGACAAATGTAATCCACATGGAGTTCACATGCCAATTATTCAACCTTATTTTTATCTTATGAGGTATACTTTAAGTTCCACCTCCACCAAGGGGCCATCCTTCTCCCTCCACTCCACTTCCCTCTGTCTTCTATAATATTTGCGGTTTATGTTTTGCAGTTAAGTCATTGATTATAAGCCAGTTTCTAATATTACTTCATTGTTGGCACGTTTGTCTTATCTGACCAACTAAATGGTAATTTCCTTGATGGCAAAGGCCATGTTCAATTTTCTCTGTATAACCACAGTCATCTAGCACGGCAACAAGCACTATGGGCACTGCCTACATATTTATTGCTTGGTTTGATAATATTAAAGGGTAATTTTAGTTCCTAATTTCAAATTTCTTTTCTCATTGAAGTTTGCAAAAGTTGGAAAGAGTATAGCAGCTATCTGAGTTCATTTGTGTCGCTATAACAAAATACCCAAGACTGGGTAAATTGTAATAAACAGACATATATTTTCTCAAAATTCTTAAGGCTGAGAAGTTTAAGATCAAGTTGCTGGCATCTTGTAAGGGCCTTCTCGCTGTATCATCACATAACAGAAGGCAGTCAAGCAAAGAGGGGCAAAGAGAGGCAAAAGGAGGCTGAGCCCAACCCTTTTATGACGATGGGACTACTTCCCAAGGGCTCCAACCCTTCACAGTGTTACAACACAAATTAAATTTGAACATGAGTTTCGGAGGGGTCAAACATTCAAATCATAACTCTGGCCTAGCTCGGATCAATTATTTATTTTTAATCCTCACACTCAGTACAAAATGACATAAAACAGTGACATGGTTGAAAGGTAGGAAACAAAGGAAACAAACAAAGGAAACAAACTCTGTGAGACACAAGAGCATCATCTTTCTTTACTACTACTACAATAACAACCACAGCAACAATCGGCAGCAACCATAATAACTACAACCTTTAATGAATACCAGACACAATGCTAAGTGCTTGCATTGTCTGAAATAATTCTTACCTCAATCCTGTAGTTAACTGCTATTCTCCCCATTCATAAACATGAGAAAACAGACTTACAGAGAGAAAGATGACAGAGAGAGAGAGAGAGAGAGAGAAAGAGAGAGAGAGAGAGAGAGAGAGAGAGAGAAAGGGAGAAACAGAAACAGTGAGAAATATTCTATGAATTTCAGGATTATATAATTTGGAATGTTGGAGCCAGGATTTGAATTACACCTCAGTTTCCTTCTTATTCTCAAAATTATAGTCCACATTTATTGGTTACATAGCATGAAAATACCTAATATCAAACTTTGCTTTTAGATGTAGCATCATATACTGAAAACAAAACAGGATTTCACAATAAACAGAAATGGGCTAGAAATTTGACTCTCTTGTAGTTACTGCTGAACTGAACATGGGTATGTTATTTAATCTCTTTGTCTTCAATTTCCTCATCTATAAAATAGGAATTACATTTACATCATAATCCTTTTAGGATAATGAATGTTAATGTATAGAATGTGTTGGCACATGGTAGTCGTTCAATCGATAGCAATTATTGTTAAAACAATTATCACTCATTATCATCCTGCCCTCTCCATATCTTAGGCTATCGAGATCTGAATTTTCTGTTCAGGGTTCATCTTAAATGACATATTTTTATGCTAATATTCATAACTAGGAGGTGACTAATGTCCCTTGCATCTTAATCTTAATATCTCTTTATTTGTGTTATAGGGTGCTTCTTATATTTTCTCTTTAGTCAGTTACATCTGTATCTGTGTTCCTCTGTCTCTGAGCTTGTTACTTTTTCAATTTAAAAATTACCTCTTACTTTTCTTCACACTGTCTGCAGCCTTATGTGGTGACTCACTTAGAGTAGGTCTCCAACAGTATCTGACAACTTTGATTGACACAGCACTGTGTATTTGTTAACTGTCATGTTTGCTGACTGATTTAGAAAAACACAACTTCATATCCTTTCTGCCATTGGCCTCAACATTCTGATGGTTCATTCTACTGGTGGATTGTATCTGTAGGTACATAGTTGAATCAAGTGGGCAGATGAGCAACACGTTTTAAAATGTCTTTAAAAGAATGAATTCTTAAAATATTCTTATGGTAGGGCTGCGGTTCTCAGTCTTGGTTGATCGAGTTGACACTTGATGTGGTTTTTAATAATCAACATTGCTTTGAGTGAAAAAGAGTTCCAGTGAGCTAAGGAGAACTTTAATGACCTTTAAAATATTGTATTAAATAAAATACAGGGGAATTGGCATGGCAAGCTGACACTGTTTGAAAGTATTTTATAAGGAGAGAAAAAAGAAGAAAGACTGTCCTGGAATCCTGTAAATAGCCAATAAAAATTCACCTTGTCTGTGTATTGTCCTAGGAGACACAATCTCATTTACATTTATTAGAAGTAATGATATAGTGTCCTGCAGATAATTAACACAATAAAATGCTGCTAATTTCACAGTGTCATTATAAAATTTGCCAGTTCAAATTAGAAAGTGATTAACCCTCTGAGTGAGGCAATGACATTTCCATTCCCAGTGTGTGAATTAAATTTGAAAGGATGTTCCATCTAGTTTGAAAGTTCAGCTCTTTCCCCATTCTGGTATCTTCTCTTTACCATGCCTTTCCAAGAATGAAGGCTCAGATTTAGCAAGATAATTTATGACTATTTTGTATCTTAGAAGGGTCAAGCTAAGAAGAAAGAAAGGAAGGAAGGAAGGAAGGAAGGAAGGAAGGAAGGAAGGAAGGAAGGAAGGAAGGAAGGAAG